>NW_020837987.1:5003152-5171850 GCF_003676395.1 Aethalodelphis obliquidens | reverse complement strand
GTGTGTGTGTGTGTGTGTGTGTGTGTGTGTGTGTGTGTGTGTGTGTGTACTGGGGGGAGTGTATTCTAGTCTCAGAATTTAATAAAGGAAGTCAAGAAAAGAGAAATACTCTGGAGTGGGACAGGGGAGTTTTTCAGCTAAAAGTTCATCTTTTTGGGTGCCCAGAGCCCTGGGGCGGGGGAATTGCCTGCACCCTCCCTGGGCCGTTTCCCTGGGTTCCCAATACTTGTAATGTTCTCCCTCAATCAATGTGGCTCCCTCCCTTCACTCCCGTGGCAGTTCCCCACACGCTGGCCATCCTTGACCCCAATACTTCATACTGCATGCCCCTTCCCCAGCATTCCCCAGCCCCACCCTGCCTTATTTTGCTGGCTCCCTCTCTCATCTGTGTATCTATCTGCCCTCTCCTGTCTTCTCCACTGGAATGTCAGCCCCTTTAGGGCAGGGTTTTGTCTGTTTTGCTCACTACTGAGTCCCTAGCCAAAAACACTGCTTGGCACTTAGTAGTTGTTCAATTAACATTAGGTTTGGTTACTGTGAAGTGAGTAATGACTTCAGGGCTTGTCTCTGGCTTTGGGAGGACGTAAGACAGACTGGGACCTAGGACCCTTTGCTGCAGTGCTGCAATGCCTGCACCTGGACACACCTCTGCTTGAGCAATAAAATACAAAGAAATCGTATGGGACTGAAATAACTGCGTGCATGCAGAGTTGGGGCAAATTCTGGACCCAAAAGATACAAGGAGACCAAAAACCCCAACTGCCACTTTTGAAGAGCCTGGAGCAAAAACAGGGTGTCAGGAGCAAAAGCAGGGTACTGTGCATGCCTCCTGCACTCAACACCACCTAAGGGGTGGGCAAAACACCTAAGCCAGCCCTCCCGCCCGACCCCTGGACACACCCCTACCCTCACCCCGTATAAGGAACAAGCTTGCCCCCCTGCTCAGGGAGCGAGAAAGCAAGGGAACCTGTTGTTTGTTCTTGTTCCCGCTGCTGCAGCAGGGGCCCCAATAAAGCGTTGCCTGAATTTCTTGTCTGGCCTCTAGTCAATTTCTATTGATTGGGGAAGGCCAAGAACCCTGGTACAGAGGGGCAGGCCAGGGAGGGCAGAACCCCCAGCTTCCCCCCGGCCCCCCACCAGATCCTTCTGCTGGACTTTGGAACATGCAATGGGCTACTTCCTTTAGACAAAAAGGGGTTTTGTCTGAGGGACACTGAACTCACTCCTGAGAGGTGCATGGGACTGGGGTGGGCGAGGGGAGTCCCTGGGTCCCATGAATTAGCGGGTCCCAGGCCGTCAGGATAAAGCCCTCACTCCGCGTCTGTCATTCAATGCCCTGTGGGCCCAGCCCTGGCCCATGTGCAGCCTCATCTCTCTCCAGGGATGACCGAGGTCATTCAGACCTCAGTTTAGAGGTCCCCTCCTCTGGAAACTTCCCCTTACCCCCCAGGCTGGCCTGGACCCCTCCCAAGGGCTCCCACAGAACCAGAATGTCCCTCATTGAGCCCCAGTGACTCTGCCTGCGCTTCCCCCCATCACAGCCCCGACCGCCCTGGGTTATTGCTGTCTGAGCACAGCTGTCTACGCCAGTGGAGTGGGGGCTCCACTGGACAGAGCCAGGGACATTGTCAGTCACTGCTGTGTCCCCAGCATCGCCCAGGGCAAGGTCTGGTCCAGAGTGCCTCCAACCCACTCTCTAGCTGTGTGGCCTCGGGCCAGACCCCTCACATCTGTGCCTCAGTGTCTCATCTGTGAAAGGGGTAAGAAGGTGGCTCAGGCCACCCCTCAGCTGCCTGCTGAACTGGGGAGGGTCTGGGCAAGGCTGACTCTTACTCCCCCCCAGGACGGGGTGACTCAGGGCTCTGGAACAACATCTGTCACCAACAGGGCCCCGGGGTGCAGAGCCCTGAGGGCAGAGTGACATCAGTGCAGCGTCTTTCCCTAAGGTGAAGAGTATAAATCAATTGCATAATGACAGCTAATACTTGGCAGCATTCGCTGTATTGCCAGGAATTATTAATCTGTTGGATTCTCACAACAACCCCACAAGCAAGGTACTATTGGCATCATTTGTTTTTGTTAAAGGGGAAACTGAAGCACAGAGAGAGGTTAAGTGACTTTCCCAAGAGCACCCAGCTAGGAAGCGGTGCTGATCGAATTCTAACCAGGGTCGGCTGACTTTGGGATCTGTGTTCTCAACCTAAAGGCTGTACAGGTATATTGGGCAATCCCTGCTTTTAAAAAATAAAATAGAAAAAAAGGGAATGGAAAGTATTTGAGGACTTCCCTGGTGGCGCAGTGGTTAAGAATCCGCCTGCCAGTGCAGGGACACGGGTGCGATCCCTGGTCCGGGAAGATCCCACATGCCGTGGAGCAAGTAAGCCCGTGCGCCACAACTACTGAGCCAGCGCTCTAGAGCCTGAGAGCCACAGATACTGAGCCCATGTGCCTAGAGCCTGTGCTCCGCAACAAGAGAAGCCACCGCAATGAGAAGCCCGTGCACCGCGATGAAAAGTAGCCCCACTTGCCACAACTAGAGAAAGCCCACGCGTAAAAATGAAGACCCAACACAGCCAAAAATAAATAAATGAATAAATAAATTCATTAAAAAAAAGAAAGAAAGTATTTGAGTGTCAACTATTTGGTGACACTTTCTATTATGTGTATGTACATATTGGTGTGACCAAATATTGGCCTAATCTTTGGATCTTGTGAACCTGTTACATCACATGGCAAAAGGAACTTTGCAGATATGATTAAGTTATGGACCTTGAGATGAGGGAGGTTATCCTGGATTATTCAGATGGGCCCAATGTAATCACATGAGTTCTTGACAGTGGAAGATGGAGGCAGAAGTGTTAGAAAGAGGCAGGAGAGATTTGAAGCATGAGAGGGACTGGGCCTGCTGTTAGTGGCTTTGAAGACAGAGGAAGGGGCCACAAGCCAAGGGATGTGGGAGGCCTCTAGAAGCTGAGAACAGACCTCAGCTTACAGCCAGCACAGAAATGGAAACCTCAGTCCTACAACCACCAGGAATTAAATTCAGCAATAATCTGAATGAGCGAGAAAATGACTCCCCTAGAGCCTCCAGAAAGGCCCACAGCCCTGCAGACACCTTGATTTTAGCCTGATGAGAACTGTGTCAGATTTCTGACCTATGGAATTGTACTGTCATAAGTTTTTGTTGTTTTAAGCTACAGAGTTTGTGGAAATTTGCTACAGCAGCAATAGAAAACGAACACAATTGGGTCCCCAAACTAATTGTATTTTGTACTGTGAGTCTGCATCAAAAATATTTGAAAGACTGCTTAATGATCCTGACAACGGTGGCTCAGCAGCAGGGCAAGGATGGGGAGAAGAGTGTATGTTTGTCCTTGGGGCACCAGTCAGCACCCACTGTCCACTGCTAACATCACCCCAGCTTCTGCCCAGGCAACCTCCCCAGGGGCAGAGCCTGGAGTCAGGCAGAAGCCAATTGGGGAATCATCCCACCTCACATCCCTGAGCCTGGCCAGTGATTGGTTCAAGAAGGAGCCAGTCACAGCCACTGAGACACAGCGAAATTATGCTGGGGCTTCCCACCTGAGGCTTTCTCTTTCCTGCTGGGCTGAAACCTGAGTGCCTGCAGGTCTGGAGCTACTCTTCTCTGGGTGAGCCTGTCCGGACAAGGGCCAACGTGGCAGGAAGCAGGAAATCAGGGCTGATGACACTGTTTGAACTCCAGACTGAGCCAGGCCTGAAGTAGCTACTCTTAGATCATCAATTACAATCAGCCAACAAAATGAGCTGATTGGTTTCCTGTAGCTAGCAAGCAGAAGACTCCCGGCTGGCATGGAGAGGAAGGCAGTACCCATGCCCTGAAATCCAGTACAGTGGTCACTCACCACAGACTACCAGGTGTCTCCAGGGCTGCATGGGGACGCCATGCTGCTGGTACCGCTGGGCATAACTCCCCAGCACGGTACACAAGATCTCCCTCAAACCCCCGGTGGCACAGAGGTCGTGGACATGGCTCTCCATGGAGACTTGGGCCTTGGCTGGCTTGTCGCAGGCCTGGAAGGGCCCGTTGTGGCCCTCAGCAGCCCACAGAAGGCCAGGGACTGGTACTGGCCCTCCCTGTCGTGCAGGCACAGAGGGGCACGGAGCAGCCGGCTGCGGAGCCCCGGTCCTTCCAGCTGAGTGCAAAAAGACCTCTGTGTCGGGCAGCAGGGAGTCATCGGGGCCACAGTAGTCATCTTGGGGGTCCCCATTGAAGTCCCCACCCAGAGGGCACCAACATAGGTCTCGGGCGCCATGACACATAGGTGGTTGCACCAGTCATAGGCGACTAGGAGGCCAGTCTCGGTCTGCAGCACCGCCCCGGAACCACTGAAGTACACATGCACAGGGTCTCCGGCCAGGGGCAAGGGCAGGTGGGCCTGGGTCCCATTAACCTGGAAACACAGATGGGGCCGTGTCCATATCAGACACCCCCGGGTGGGCCCTGACTCCCTCAGGACCCTTGGGATGGGCTCCCCAGGGGGGTTGCTGCCCCCCATGGACTTCTGGCCCTAGACCCTGCCCCAGCTTACCTGGACCCTCCCGGGAGTCTGAGCCTCCGTCATCACCTTCACCCTGTGGGCGTCCACCTCGATCCGCCGTGCCGCTGTCATGCTGGCTGTGGGGCTTAGGTAGTCATTGTCGACCCATGCTGTGAATGCCGGTGCCCCCGGCCAACTGGACAGGTACAGCTCAGCACATAGTGGCAGACCCCCTGGACTGCGAAGGTGACCCCATCAAAGGTGCGGTAATGGGGGTCACCCAACACCCAGGTGCTGCCTCTCGGGACTCCACAGCGCCAGGCCCCAGCACGCAGGAGACATGCGGCCCCATCTCCGCAAGCCTGGGGGCTACAGCGAGGGGGCCCCCCAGGCTTTTACCCTTGCACGGCTCACGGCAGTGGGGGCTCAGCTCTCGAGCCCCCAGGGCCCGGATATGGCCTGCCAGGGCAGCCCCAGGGGGCCAGGTGCACGCAAGCGCCAACCGTGAGCACATAGCCGGCGTTGCACGCGCAGCCCTCACGGCACGGGCTGTGGCAGGTCAGAGGCACCTCCTCGTGTGGGTAGCTGGCCCCGCAGATATCGGCACATGTCTCCCAGTGGCTGCTTTCAGGGCAGAATTGTTCTGGAGCAAGCAGAGAGAGAGAACGAAAGAGATCAGTATCAAGCTTTGAGTTCAAGACAATCTCAGACACACACACACACACACACACACGCACGCACACGCGCGCACACACACACACACACACACACACACACACACACACGCGGTAGGGCTGTATCCTCTCAGACCCCAGAACAGGGCCAGATGTTTTTGTGCAGTTCACAGCCTGTGCAACTGTACACAATGTTCTTGGGCCCAGCTCCCACCCTTCTCTTTACTATCTCTCTCCAGCTCACCACAGAAGTCAGGACCACGCCAGGTGCCCACGGGGATGTCAATAGTTTGACAGGCCCGGGTGACGGCAGCCAGTGCCTGACAGAAGACAGCCAGGCTCCCGTTGTCTGAACATAGCTCCTCCACACAGCTGTCCATGAATGGGCCTACAGGGAGGGTCCAGGCACAGGCTGCAAAGGGGCCCGTCAGCTCTGAGAGCTGCCCACAGGCCTTGGGACCTGCATACCTGGCCCTCAGGTGGGCTGGGCAGCTGGGCCATTCTGAGCTGCAGGACCCCGCCTCCTGCCAGCTGGCCTGGAATGACCCAGGCTCCAACTGGGGTGTTCCCAGAGGGGTCAGGGCCTCAGCTTCTGGTTCCACAAGCTCCGGATGCTCACGCTGGATCCACAGTTCGAGGCCGGTGTCCATGGCCAGGCGGGTGGCTGAGTCCCGTGCATGGACAGCAAGCCCAGCCTCGGGGATGTAGAGGGGCAGAGGAAGCAAACGCCCATTCACCTGTGGGGAAAGGATACAGCAGTGGGCTCAGGGGCCTTGGCACGGTTAGACTATGGGGGAGGCTCTCGGTGGGAGACATTTGAGATAGAAATGCTTGTGTCAGGTGAGGCTCAGGTTATGGTGACACTCCTGAAGGGGGAAGGGGACGTAGATGGGGGTATTTACAGCAGAAAATGTGGAAGAGATGCCCAAGGGAGTGGGTGAAGATGGGGGTGAGAACACGGTGGGCTGAGCCCGGGGGCACTCAGCGTTTAGGGTGACAGCTGATGAAGTGGCCCAGCTGGAGAGATGGGAGGAAAACTAGAAGCCTGGGGTCTTAGAAGCGGGGAAAAACGTGCTTCAGGGAGGAGAGAGGTATCGGGCGGTGTCTAAAGCCCGCTGATGGTCAAGCAGGACATGGACGGAGGATTGACTGCTCGACGGGAGGCGGGGGGCCGTGCTCATAAGGGTGGTTTGGGAGAGGGAGTTCCCTGGTGGTCCAGTGGTTAGGACTCAGTGCTTCCACTGCAGGGGCCTGGGTTCGATCCCTGGTCAGGGAACTAGGATCCCGCAAGCCTCTCTACAAGGCCAGAAAATAGATAGGTAGAGAGATAGATAGATAGATTGATAGATAGACAGATTTTTAAAAAAGAGTGGTTTGGGGGCTTCCCTGGTGGCGCAGTGGTTAAGAATCTGCCTGCCCATGCAGGGGACACCAGTTCGAGCCCAGGTCTGGGAAGATCCCACAGGCCATGGAGCAACTAAGCCCGTGCACAGCAACTACTGAGCCTGCGCTCTAGGGCCCTCACGCCACAACTACTGAAGCCCCCGCGCCTAGAGCCCGTGCTCCGCAAAAGAGAAGCCACGGCAATGAGAAGCCTGTGCACCGCAACGAAGAGTGGCCCCCGCTCGCCTCAACCAGAGAAAAGCCTGTGAGCAGCAACGAAGACCCAATGCAGCCAAAAATAAAATAATTTTAAATTAATTAATTAATCCAAAAAAAAGAGAAAGAGTGGTTTGGGAGGCATGAAGTTGAAGGGGGACAAAAGCCTGACCAGAGGAGGTTCAAGAGAATGGAAAGACAGGGCCTGGAGGCAGCGAGCACAGACGACTCTGGTGGGCCTTTGCTGTAAAGGGTGTCTAAGAAAGGGGGCAAGAGCTGGCGGGGAGGAGGGACCGAGGGAGGTTTCCTAAGATGCGACAAATCGAAGCCTGTTGGAATGTGGTGAGGAGCCAGTAAAAAGAGGCAAACTGATATGGTGGGATTAAATCAGTGGGGCCAAGAGTCCCCGAGGGGCTGGTTAAAACAGACTGCTGGGCCCACCCAGAGTGGTGGTCTAGGGTGTGACCCAAGAATTTCCACTTCAAACAAGTTTCCAGGTGACGCTGATGCTGCCGGTCTAGGCCCCCTTTGAGAACCACGGATGCAGAAGAGAGAGAGAAGGAGGCATCTCCGGGTGAGATTCGGGAACAGTCACGGAGTGGGGCTTAGCCAGGAACACAGACCGTCTTCCATCACCGCAGCCTGGGAGGCAGAGGGGCTCGGGCAGAGGGGCTCACAGAGGGTTTCTGCCCAGGTTTCCCAGTGAAATAGGAAGCGAGATCATCACAGCTGAGAGTGAGGTGATTTGGTTTGAGGGGAGAGGGGGCCAGTGAAGGTACTGGGGGCCAGGTGAGATGGCTCTTCGAGTTCATGATTCCAGGTAAGGAGGTGGCCCAGAGGTGTTCAGCTGCCTAGGGGTGACTGCAAGAGGAGAGGGGAGCCTTCTGACGCGGGGTTTGCTTGGTGTGTGGGAGGGAGGGCACAGGAGGGAACGTGAAATCTGAGGAGGAAAGGGATGAGTAGGAAGCAGCAGGGTCAGTGGGTTAGTAGGTTGGATGGCCAGTGAGGTCAGCCAGTGGCTAGAGTCCGGGAACCAGGGCATGGGAGCCAGAGTCTGGGTTGTGTGACAAAGAAAGGGGGTGGAGGGGTGTCAGCCTCCCTCCCGCTTTCCCTCGGTCTCTATTTCCTATTTCTCCTTTTCTGCCTCCACCCTCCCACTCCCCGCCCGCCCCCCATCTATCCTTTTCTTCCTCTTTCGCTCTGTCTCTCTCCAACTGATGGTCTCACTCCCCCTGCTATCTCTCTGTCTTTCCTTCTCCATCTCTCTCCCAGTCTGTGTCTTCCCCTCTCTGTCACCCATTCTCTCTCCCTCCCTGCAGTTTCCCCTCTGTCTCTCCATTTCTCCCATCTCCCTCCTGTTTTTATCTCTCGCTCTTTTCCTCTGTCTCTGACTCTCTCCCTCATGGTGTCTCCCACTTGCCCAAGAAGCAGACCCTTCCTCCCTGGGCCTGGGCCAGAGAACCCCAGCCTGGGTCCTTCTCTCCCATCCCCTTCTTCACCTGGGGGCCAAGGGTCCCCCAAAAGAGAACTTGGTCCCAGGTGGCCACGAGAAGGGCGCGTGGGGTGGGAGGGCTGCGGGGGAGGCATAGGCCAGGTCTTGGGCCGCCCGCTGCAGTAGTTCAGGCCATTGGCTCTGCCTGTACCACACATGGCCCCTGCTCGATGTGGACCCACCCACCCAGAACGGGGCTGCAAAGGCCTGGCCCATCTCCAGGGGAAATGCCTCAGGCATGAACAGGGCCACAGGCTCCCTGAAGGACACCAGCCCCCTGGTGCAGACCTGGGGGAAGTGGGGAAGGAAGAGACAGGCAGAAGGGTGTCATCAGGTCAGGGATCAGACGGGGGACAGGACCCAGGACCCAGAAGGAGCAAGGAGCAGATACAGACAGGATGAGGCAGGGGTGGGGTCAGGGTGAAGATGGGGCCCAGGGACCTCTGGTCAGGGTCAGGGCACTCACACAGGCCATCCTGTGTGTGAACTCAAAGAGTGTAAAGGGCTCCTGCCGCTGCAGCTCCTCCAAGAAGCCATCATCCTCAGCAGGAAAGGCTTCGTCCCCGTGCTCCAGCCCGTAGGGGTACAGGAGAGAGGCTGGGGACACCAAGACCACTGAGGCTCCCCCAGGCCCACCAGGGCGGGGCCATGTCCCTCCAGCACCGCGCACCCCCTCCCCGGACTGGGCCATGTCCCTTCAGTCTCCAAGGTCAGGGTCAGGTCTCCACAGGTCTCCAGGCAGGGCCATGTCCTCTCAGACCCCTAGGACCCTCCCTACCTGCCCCCCCAGTCCTGTCCCCTCACCAAGCTGGGAAGCATGTCCAGCCTCACCTCTGAGCTCCTCGCTCCAGGTCACTTGGCTCTGCAGGACTAAGGGGACGGGGTGTCTGCTAAGGGCCGGGGTCCACCCAACACAGCTGACCCTTTTCCAGAGCCCCCAATCCCACTGACCCACCAGCAGCAGTCAGAGCAGCCCCAAGGTAGCCCCATGGATTGGCTGGCCGCTCTGGCTTATGCCCGGAGCGGAGGTGGGGGCCAGGCAGGGACCTGTAACTCGGCTCCACCAACCCATTGTTCATGGATCCAGGGGGCCTGGGAAGCACCCAGGGATGCTGGGTCTCATCCGGTCTGGCTGAGGCTGGGCCAGGCCTGCAGGTGGGGGTGGGGCAAGGAAGGAGAGAGGAGGTGGCCCCAGGGCTTTCCCAGGGGGCAGGGTTGTGTCACAGGCATCCAGGCCCTGGAGGAGCTCCCCACCCCATCAGCAGGCCAGAGCCCGGGTCAAGCAAGCCGCAGGTGAGCACACTGGAGCTCTGCTGAGGCTGGAGGGCTGACGGTGCAGAGCGCCGCTCCTTCCGGGGCCCTGCCAGTTCTCTCCCCAGCAGGTTAAAGATGAACTCACAGCCTCCCCGATCCTCAGGGAGCATGTGCAGGGGGCGTGGTTGAGATGTGCACCTGGGGAGATGAAGGGGCCCAGGGGGACATCTGCAGAGAATGATGGGAGAGTCTGTGGTAGAAACTCATAGTTGGGCATTTGGGAACATGACTGGGGGATGGACCGTCAGAAGGAGAGATCCACCTGGAAAGACGTATGAAGGGCAGGCGACAGGGGGCTCAGACTGTGCACGTGTGGAGATCACTGGCGGCTGTCCTGACAGAGGAGGCTCAGAATTAGAAAGTGGGGACTCCATCTTCAAAGTGGGGATCCCCAAGCCACTGCTCTGGCTCCCCAAACCCAAGCTAGTCCTTCACATGGTCAAACCCAGTGGGACAGAGGCCCTGCTTTGCAGGCTCCCTCCCACCCAGCATGAAGGAGTGGCCCCGTCACCTTCTCCCCAGTCTGAGCAATCTTTGGTCAAGGCCTCCCACCTTCATCCCCAGAAGACCCCCAGCATCTGGAAACAACAGGTTTCCCTGGGGGCCCAGGGAAATCCTGGGGGGCAGTGTCCAAGCCCGGTCACCCGAGAGGGTGGTCACTCGAGGGGGAGTGGGAGGCTCAGTACCGTCTCCTGAGATGTCCCGGTCACGGTCCCAGTCTTAGCTTTCCCCCCTCACATGTGCCACCTTGAGCAGATTCACAGCCCTCCTGGCTTGTTGCTATTTTATACCACCAAGTTTGGGACGGTTTGCTATGCAGCAGTAGAACTGGGACAGCTGCTCACAAAATAACTGCAGGATTTAAATAGTATTACTTTTTCTGCAGAAACTAAAATCCATTCTCCACTTACAGCACTATTTGAACATTCAGAATAATTATTTCTGAATACAGATTTCGTGGCCATCACAATCATTGTTAATTATGGCGGTAATTTACTTGCAGAATAACCATGGTGGAAAAATAACTGTACATTTCTCCTTCAACTTGACGGGGAGAATGCCAACTTATAAACCACACATGGAGCTTTCCATTCCAAGTTACATCCAGCAGGCTTTCTATATTTGAAAGTGAATATTCAGATATAAACACTCACCATGAACGCAAAGCCTTGCTTGTATCCCTGAGGTGGTTACATAAATTAGATCAGATGGGCCAAATACTTCTGGGTCGGAGATACACAGCAATGACATGGAAGAAAGAGATTTGATTTGATATTTGATCTTTCTGAAGATCAAGGTCCTAGCAGAGCTTCAAAGCAATTCTGTGATTGTTATTATTATTTTTCTAATATCTGCGTGGCTCCTTGGGGTGGGTGACAAGGTTAGTGGCAGCAGGAAGAGAAACAGGCTCACCGACCCCTGGCCAACAAAGGAGACTGGTGAGTGGCTGTTGAGTGGATCGCAATCTCCCAACCCCCTCTCCGCTCCAAGAGCAATGCTGTGCGCAGAGCCCAGAGTGGTCCCCTGGTCGACCTCTTCCCAGTGGACAACCCGTTGGTTTTTAATGCCCAAATTTCCACCATGTCTCCTAGAATCAGGCTGCAGCCCCTCAGGTCTCCCAGGGCGGGGCCCTGCCCTCTTCAGTCCCACCCAGAGCAAGGTCATGTCTGCTCAGACTGGCCCCCTCCCTGCCAGGGTGAGCTGTGTCCCCTCGGAACCCCCAGGACATGGTCATATCTGCTGAGAATCCCCAAGGTGACTATGTTCTTTCAGAGTCCCCAAACGTCGTAAAACACACATACAGTACATTTTTCAGCTAACAACAACAAAGGGAAATGTACAGCCCCATCCCCGTAACTCAATACGTTTCTAACAAAGCAGCGTGTGGGTCAAGTCTCGAATTATATCTCCGATATGATGGGTAGAACGGTGCAGCAGCATGCAGACGTTTGGAAAAGCGCATGGAGATGTGGGGCTGGGGAGTTCCTGATGGACAAAGTAATGGTGGGGATCACCAAATCCTAAGAGTTTGGTCCAGGGAGGGATGCTTGGAGCATTTTCTAAATGGGTATCTGTATGTTATTCAAAGGGGCTTTCCTGTGTCTATTTATGTTTTAGGAAATTGCTTGGGGGCTTGTAGCTGATGAGCGACACAGTTAATTTTTATCATTGAAAGTCATGGGAGGGACCCCCTGGCAGCCCAGTGGTCAAGACTCTGCGCTTCCAATGCAGGGGGCGTGGGTTCAATCCCTGGTTGGGGAACTAAGGTCCCACATGCCCCACGGCGCAGCCAAAAAAAAAAAAAGAAAGAAAGAGAAAAGAAAGTCATGGGAAACAGGCACCTGCTGGGTGTTTTCCTGCAGAGCATCTGGTGTCCAGCAACACCTGGACAAGACTACTCCTTAACTTCCCGCAGTTTAGGGGGCAGTAGTGCCCCCTGGTGGCCATTGGTGTCCCAGCAAGGTCTGCGGATGTTCTAGGGAACAGAGTGGGTCCCAGGGGAAACTGAGAACCACCTCCAGCCCAGATGACAAGATGAGGGTCTCAGGTTGTGCTCACAGGGCCTGGTGCTTCTGCCTCCTCCCTACAGGGCCCTGCTTCCCATGATGATCCACAGTGGATGTCTTGTTTTCACTGGGCATCTACAACCATTTTTTCTGGAAAGAGCAACCCACTTTCCTTCGGAGAACCCCTCACACTCAAGTCATGTCGTTCCTGAGGGTCAAACCTCCTCCCCACCCCATGCACAGGTGCACAGTGATTTGATAAGGGATGAGCATGTGACCCAAATCCGTCCAGGGAGAGCCAGGCCTGGGACTTTTTTGCTGTAGTTGATGGGAAAGAAGGATTCTTTTTCCACTGTGGCTGTTAAGTCATCCATGGCATATAAGAGTTTCGGTGGGTTGGGGGGACATCTCTGTCTCTGACTGTAGGGGAGCCTGCTTGGAAATGAAGCTGACACAGAAAAGCAGATGTGAGAGAGGAAGTGAGGCACAGTCCTGATGAAAAATATTCAGCAGCTGGATCCAGCAGTACCTGAAGCCAGACGCTCCAGAGCATTTCCAGTTAGGTGAACCAATTAAGGTATTTTCTCTTAAGCCAGCGGGAACTGGAGGATCACACTCCCTGTCTGATGTTTGCCAGGCCCAACTGCTCTCTTCCAACCCCCCAAAATGTCCCCATTTGCTGCTTACATTTGCAAACTCAGAGACCACATTAATCAAAACCATCTTTATTATTTAAAGAGCATCCTGTCATCAGGGGCACTAGATGGGACTCCCCAGACGGCAGAACAATATTTACATGGGGGTCAGAAGGGTGAGGCTTGGGTGGTCCCAGGGCTGAGTGGGCCCGCCACTGTGGAGGACCTTGGAGGGAGGGTATCCTTGGACCTGTGGGCTGGGCCCAAGAAGAAAAATGTTCCATCCCAGGGTGAACCCCATCATGTGGGCTGGAGCCACCTAGAGCAGCTTGGGCCCTGCAGGCGTGCACAGCGAGGAGAAGCCACAGGTCAGAGCTGGGTCACCATGCCGCTGGCTTCGGAGTGAGTCTGGGGAAAGACAACTAGGGGCTTCCAAGGTCTGAGAGGCTTCCCCCAAAGTCCCACAGCTGAACTCCCCTCCCCAGGAGCCCTTTGAAGGCTATCCGTTCCCTAGGGCACCCTCTTCTAAGCCTGAGCGCTGGTTTCTGGAAAACCCTGGCTCCCTTTCCCCCTCAGAGTCCCAAACCCTCCCGCCCTCTGGCTCCCATCTGGGCCCAAATTTCACCTTTATGGCCTGGAAGATCCACTCCCGGAAGTCACTGACTTTGGTGTAGACGCCTGGCTTCTGGGCCAGGGCACAGCCGGTGCCCCAGCTCACGATGCCACACAGCCGCCAACGTGGCGTCCGAGAGATGCTGTCCTCACACACGAAGGGGCCACCGCTGTCGCCCTGGTGGGGGACGGAAGGCCTGGCTGGAAGCCAAGATGGCTAGCCGAGAGGCCCTCCTCAGATGACTGTGGGCTGTGGTCACAGAGCGCTCTGGCCCCGAGGTAGCGAGCCTGACCACCCACTGCCATGTGTCTCCACCCCCAGAGAGGCGGGGGGCCCCTCACCGTCCCTCACCTGGCAGGCATCAATGCCACCCTCAGGATAGCCGGCACAGAACATCTTGGGTTTGATCTGGTTCCCGTAGAAGTCGGGGCCGTTGCAGACATCACTGCTGATTATGGGGACTCGGGCCTCCTGGAGTACCCCCGCCTGTTGGCCTGGGGGTGTGCAGGCAGGGCTGGACGAAGCTGGGGGGCATGCACACCCCCCTTCCTTCCTGGTGCCCACCCAGGCTCCTTAGTGTCCCTACACCCCTGGGCCATGAGGCCTTCAAGCAGGCCAACGGCCCTTCCCCAGCCCGGATCAGAGTCTCCCTTAACAGTGACTTCACAGGCAGAGGACGGAACTCACCGTAGTACTGTGTGTTGCCCCAGCCAGTCACGGTGCAGATCTTGCCATCCACTAGGGCCTGCCCGGCAGCCGGGAGGCACACGGGCTGGATGTACTCTGTGAGACAGACCACGCTGGTCCCACCCCTGCCGGCCTGCCCCGCCTGGTACAGACCTCAGCCCGGCTGCCCCTGGTGCCCCCGGCCCACCCTTCCCTCTGTTCTTTTACAACAACAACAGCAGAAGTTGCCTTCTACTGAGAGCTCACTAGGTACCAGGCACCTTCCTGGGTGAGTTCCTTTAATATCCCATCAGCCCAGGGAGGTAATAGCTATTAGTACCCCATTTAAAGAGGGGAAAATAAGGCCATGTCATTTGTCCAAAGCCTCAGAATGAGTCCATGAGTCGATGGCAGAGCCAGAATTTGAACCCAGCTTGGCCCAATTTCCAAGCCTGTATTCTTAACCATGGCCCATGGGGCTGCCCCTGCCTAGAGGGTGCCTCTGTGAGAAATTTTACAAGGTACTATCTTGAGATGCTGGACTTCCACCTGTCGAAAAAATCATCATAATAAACACACCAGTCCACCCTGTCCACAGTAAGAATGGCATCCCTGACACATGACTTCCTTGTGCAGTGCACAACACACACCAGTGGTCCTGGCAGCCCTACCTGCTGCCTGCTGGTGACTTCACCTCCCTGAGCTCAGAGCTCTCAGGTGCAAAGTGGAAAGAATAATCATTTCCCCCCAGAGGTGTATAGTGAGACATCGGTGACGCGTTGAATAGCATGCCTGGCTAATAGGAAATGCTCACGTAACCAGCAATAGTAAAACACAGCAACAATGGCAATGATTGTTAATATTAACTGAGTGCTGGCATTGCTGTAGGCTCTTGACTCAGATTAACCCTTTTCATCATTTCAATGAGCCTCAGAAGTCATTTAACAGATGAGGGAAACTGAGGCATGGAGAGGTGAAGCCACGCGCTCAAGATCGCAGAGCTGGCAAGTACCTGACCCCAAAGCCTGCGCCGTTACCCCTCAGCCACGTGTCTCAAACCCAGGCCCCTCCCACCCCATCCACCTGTGCCCCGTGGATACCTCCCCACTTCAATCTTTTCAACCCTCTCACTCCATTCACTAAAGAGAAGGGTTTATTTTAAAGAGAAACATGTACACCATTGTAAAGCAATTATACTCCAGTAAAGATGTAAAAAATAAAAAAAAGAGAAACATGTATTATTCAATACTCTGTAATGACCTATATGGGAATAGAATCTAAAAAAGAGTGGATATATGTGTAGGTATAACTGACTCACTTTTGCTGCACAGCAGAAACTAACACAACATTGTAAAGCAACTATACTCCAAAAAAAAATTAATTTAGAAACAAGAAAAGAAAAACATGTATCGCTCCCTTAAATGGAAAACCAGCATCATGGACCATTCAGAAGAAAAACAACCATAAAAATAAGAAAAATGCAAACCAAATAGTACTGACTTCCCTGGCAGCACAGCCAGGGGCTCACAGGCACTGATTCCAGCGCCGGGCAGCCTGGGCTCAAATCTTTGCCATTTGCCAGTTGTGGGAATTGGGGGCATTATGTATCTTCTCTGTGTTGGGACCTTTCCCCTTGTGAAAAAACAGGATCATAAGGGAACCAACTCTCCCCGGGCTGTTGGGACAATGAAATGCGTGCATGCTTGGGCCGTGCTGAGGGCAGTGGCCGCACACAGGAGGAGCGTGCAGGTGTTGAAGTGCATCCTATCATCATTATTATTGTATTCTTTCATTATTATTATTGTCATCATACTGTTGCCTGCTGAAGGCACCATCGTCGTTATTTTAACTTCATTATCATCACCATTACTATTTTTTTAAATTTTTATCATTATTATTACTATTCCTGCTACAGAGTGGCCTTCTGAAAGCTGAAGCCCACGGCCTGCCCTTAATCCAAAAGGCATGTGTAGCTGAGGTGTTAAAGACACCCTGGCACCCAAGTGAATCTCACTGAGAGCAAAGGAAATGCTCCAGAGAACCGTAACACGGATAACGCCTGACTTTCTGATTCATTCATGTACTTAAAATTTTTTCATTTCATTTTTTGGGGGGAGGGGCAGTAACGGCTCTTCTGAGATATAAGTCACATACCACACAATTCACCCACTTAAAGTGCCAAGTCAATGGTTTTTAGAGAGGTTTTAGATATAGGTACTAGCCTGCCTGGCAATAGGAAGGTGCAACCACCGTCACAGTTGATTTTAGGACATTTTCATCACCCCTTTTACCTGTGACCTCCCGACATCCCCATGCCCGCCTCCCCCCCCACCTCCTGGGGAACCACTAATCTACTTTCTATCTCTACACGTTTGCCAGTTCTGGATATTTCATAAGAATGGAATCATACAGTATGTAGCTCTTGGGGCCTGACTTCTTTCTTAGCACAGTGTTGTCCAGGGTCATCCACTGTGTACCATGAATCAGGACTTCATCCCTTTTTATGGCCTAGTATCGTTCCATTGTATGGATCTAGCATGTTTGGTTTACCCATGTGTCAGATGGTAGACGTCTGGGTTGTTTCCACCTTTTGGAATAATGCTGGTCTGAACACTCGTGCACCAGTTTTGGTGTAGCTATGTGTTTTCATTTCTTTTGGGTACGTACCTAGGAGTGGAATTGCCGGGCCAAATCGTCACTCTGTGTTGAACTGCTTGGGGAATCGCCACATGGCTTTCCAAAGTGGCTGTACCCATTGTCCCCATCTAATGAATGCCCAGTGTGTGCCCCTCAAGATCATTTCCCTCATCACCATGGATTCCTATGCCCTAGCCCCCTCCTCTGTCCTCCTGGCCCCTGGTGTCCCCAGGCCAAGGAACAGCCCCAGACTTACCTGTGAGGGGCAGGGAGCTGGACAGGTGGACCAGGGCAATGTCATTGCTGTTCTCCTCGCTGTTGGGGTCTCGAAAGGGGAGATAGCCCCCGTGGTAGATTACTGCCTGCACCCCCAGCTGCACGCCATGGGGTGAGGTCTGGGCCACGGCACCGGCAAACACTCGCCATCGGGACAGGACCCGGTTCCGCCTACCAGGGACAGGAGGGGAGGGTGGCAGCCTGCCTGGGCACAGCCTCCCCGACCCCGCTGCGCCCCAGCCTCCCCCCTCAGCGCCATGGGAGACACTCACTCAGGGAAGCAGTGGGCGGCTGTCAGCACCCAGTCTCTGGAGAGCAGGGAGCCCCCACAGAGGTGTGCTCCATCGTAACGAAGACTGACTTGCCACGGCCACCTGCCCAAGCTGGTGTCCTGGCCACCCACGATGCGATCGACGGGCAGCTTCCTATGGCCACAGTCTGTGGGAGAGGGGGCAGCCAGGGGCAGTGGGAGGCCTGGACCCCCTGCCTTAGGGGGTCTGAGAGGTCATGCGCCACTCTGAGAAGAGTGAGTGGACACGATCCTAACCTGAGGGGTCTGAGGGACGTGGCTCCACCCTGGGGGAGGGTGTCTGAGGAGATACAGCCCCCTCCTTGGGGACCTAGAGGGACATGGCTGTACCAGGAGGGGAGGGAGATCTGAGAAGACACAGCCCCATCCTTGCAGGATCTAAGAGGATAAGGCCTGCCTGGGGGTGTCTAATGGGACGTGGCCCTGCCCTCTGGGGGGTCTCAGAAGAAGACTCTGAGTTTCAGGGTCTCACCTTGGCAGATGGTAGCTAGGAAACGACCCCTGGGACAGTCGCTGTGGGAGAGACAGGGATGGGGACACAGGGGGAGACAAAAAGAGAGGCCAATTAAGAGGCAAGAAAGGCACACTGGGGGAGCAGGGGTGTGCGTGCCGGGGGCGGTGCGCGCCCTGCCTGCCCGCCGCCCTCCTCACCACACGGAAAGGACCTCGAGCAGCCTCCGGGCATGCGGCAGCCTCCCCTCGTCCACGCAGAAGAAGCCCGACGTGCCATTGGCGCCCGCCGTCCGCACATCCAGCTCCGAGTGGGCCAGCGCCCTGGGCGGGGCAGGGGTCAGGCCTGCGGCCCCGCCCCCCAGCCCCCCACCCCCGGGGGCACCCCGGTACCTGAGGAAGCCCATCTCCTCGCAGCTGAGCCCCGCCACCCTGGCGTTGGAGCGCGAGGAGCACAGCAGGCGCCACGTGCCCTCCGTCTGGTCAAACACCGTGAGCCGAGCGTCGGCCGGGCCGGCCTGCACTGCAGGGTGACAGGACCGCCGCCTGGGTCGCCTTCCTGCCCGAGCCCTCCCGGCCTCTTCTCCGACCCCGTGGATCTAGTCCTGAGTCCTGGCAGGCCCGATGGCAGCACCCCGGGCCCCCCACATCTGTGACTGCGTCTGGAAGGGCCCATGACTCAAGTTGAACCAAAGATCGGGGTCTCTGGGACTCTGGCTGCCCCGCCAGGGGGAACCAGGGGGCTTCCTCCTACCACTGGGGTTCCTAAGCTGGTTGCCCATGAGCTGGAAATCTGGAATTCTGCCAGGAGATTTGGGACGAGGGAAACTGTTTTAACCAAGCTCCCAGGAGAATGGCACGTGAGGCTGGGTCTGCCTGGGCCCATCTTCGCCCCAAGGAGGGGAAAAATGAGCCAATGTGGAGGAAAGTCAACAGATTTCTGATAACACTTTTAAAGCCCCTGATGGAGTCAGGCTTGAAGAACCCCCAGAACTGTTGCTTAAGTGAGTCAATCATTTCCCTTTTTGTTTAGCCAGTTTCTTAGATTTTCCTTTCGTCTTGTGCAGCCTGAAGACCCTTGACTAATACATCACAGTGCCAAAATATTTAAATAGATTTCCTATAATCTTAAAAAAAAAGAGAGAGAATAGCTATCTTTTTCTGCAGGACTTGTCAGAGCCTTGAATACACACTAAATTGCATGATAATTCTCCAAGCAGAGGATGCAGTATTCATTCATTCATTCAACAAGTGTTAACTAGACACATACTCCATGCCCAGTCCTGTGTGGGGTGATGCCGGGGGACATAAAGATGACCAAGACAGCCCTGGGCTGTGCCCTCACCAACCAAAGTCCACCAATGGGGGAGACAGACAGCAGTAAAAAAATCACCCAACCAAACACAGCATCACAAACTTTGAGAAGAGGTAGGGCGGAGATACACAGGAAGACTGGAGAGAGCTCATGGGGGATTCCTGCTGCCTGGGGCTTTACTGTGTTGAGAAGTGATGCTCCCCTCAGCCCCTCATAGGCTGCTCCTCACATGGTCCGAGGACCCTTGTCCACACCTAAGCCAGGTCACAGCCCTTAGCCGTATTTATTTACATTTACCAAACACTCAGTATGTGCCAGGCTCTATTTTGGGCAATGAACAGATCAGACAAAACCCCCAGCTCTGAGGAGCTCAAAGGCCAATAGGTGAGATGCATAACGAACAGGACAGAGAGGTTAAATAGATGGTGTGTCACAAAAGAAGGCGCCAGGGAGGTAAATCGAGCTTGACCGAGGCAGGGGAATGCCGGCATTGAGGGGAGGGGAGGTTGCACTTTCCAACAGGTGGGCAGGGAAAGCTGCAAAAGATGCGAAGGAGGTAAGAAGCCAGGGGAGGGAACAGAGAACCAGGCCAAAGGAACTGCCAAGTGCAAAGATTCCAAGGTGGTGGGGTGGGGGGCGGGGAGACACGGGGGGATGTTTAAGGAACAGCAAGGAGGCTGGAGCAGAGTGAGCTAGGGGAGGGGAGATGGGAGACAAGACTGGATTGACACTAGGACTTTGGCTTTTACCAGGAGTGAGATGCGGCCAGAGGAGGGCTCTGAGCCAGGAGGGCCCTGATCTGACTCAGGGGTACACAGGCTCCCTCTGGCTGTGTGTGGGGAGCAGACTGTAGGGGCGGGATGGGAGCAGGGAGACCAGGGAGGAGGCTGTGTGATGGTCCAGGAGGGAAAGGATGGAGGCTGCGCCAGGGTCGGGGCAGTGGGGGGCGGGGGGGGGGACAGAGTTTAGATTTAGGATAGATTCTGTGGGTGGAGCCCACAGGGTCTGCTGAGGTTGGATGTGGGTGTGAGGGAAAGAGGGTCTGAGGGCAATTCCAGGGTGTTTGGCCTGAGCCGCCAGAAGGATGGAGCTGCCACTGACTGAGACGGGGAAGGTGGGGAGGAGTAAGCCTGGGGAAAGATCGGCTGTGCACCCCTTTTCTCCTGAGCCTCCTGCATGGCTGGTGTTCTGAGAGCACGTTCTGGGCACGTGAATCTGGTGCAAACTCAATTTTGCATCCTCGTAGGAAGAACTTGGTGAGGCCACACCCAAGCTGAGCACTCTTCCCACAGCCCCACAGATCTGGACGAGGGGAGGCAGGACTTCCAGGGAAAACCCTATCCTGCTGAGGACAGAGAAAGGCAAACAGAGGCTGTGCATTCAGGCCTGAGGGACTCCAAACCCCAAGCTTTTAACGTTGCCCTAGACAGCCTCTCAAGGGGCTTCCCTCCTGAGGGTCAAACAATAATGGCACAGTAATAATAACATTTGTCTATGTTTCCTGGGGATGTCAGTGGGCTGACCCCATGCTATGTGTCATATCTGGGGGTTCTTTGAATCCCACCACCATCCTGGAAGGTAGAGACCATTTCTATGCCCATCTTGCAGATGGGGAAACTGAACCTTGGAGAGGCTATACTTGCCCGGGGGAATATAGCTAAGAACCTGCAAAGCCAGGATTTGAACCCAGGCCTGCCTACCTGCATACTCCCTGCTCCTTCTGTGGCTCTCACATGGACCCTTACCTGTCCCCACCCTAAATATACTCACCCACAGCCTGGACTAGGAGCTTCCTGGCTGGCTCGCCTTAGTCACGGCCTCCAGGTGGGGGCCCAGGAATGCCTGGTATCTCTGCTGGGGGGTGCCCACCACCCGCTGAGTCCCCAGACCAAGACTTCGGGTCTGAAACACCAACTGTGGGTGGGAGTGAATTCTTATTTTTAAATGACTTCTCAGTGCTCTAGGGATGTGATTTCCAGAAAGTGTGAGGTTTTAGGAAAAAATTATCACGTTATGGATGCATTTGGAGGGAGGGGGAGGGAGGGAGGAGGGAATGTCAAATGCCCCCTCCAAGTATTTTTAAAACTATATTCTGTGCCACTGTTTCTCACTTCTAAACTCTTTATTCTTGTTTGTATTATTTTAAGCAATGCAAAAAGTATGTTCTGGGTCACCTGGTTTGCTCAACAAATTGTCTGATATATTTAGAGGTGTGAAAATCCCAGAAAAGTGAGGTGGGGATATCATTTCTGGGTTGTTTTTGTTTGTTCATTTTGTAATTTCCCAACGTTTTTGAAAAACCCGAGTATAATGGAAGGGCACGGTGCTGGCGTTGGCCAGAGCCAGGTCTGAATCGTGGCCTAATTACTTTCCAGCTGGAGGCCCAGGACAAGTTGGCTCATGTCGGCGATCTGTCCTCATGCTTATTCATTAAGCAAAGGTTTCCTGAGCACCTACTACGTGCTGGACACTGTCTGGGGCAGTAAACAAAATGCCCCTGCCCTCCTGAAATTCACCAGGAGTAAATCATGAACTTCAAGTGTGAGGAGGGTTTTACCAGGGGCAGCAGGAGGGCTGTGGGGAGCGGGGTCGGGGTGGGGGGGCAGTGTGGAGCCTGGGGGCAGAAAGGCCCTGCTCAGGAATGTTACAGCCTGAAGCATGAGACGCAAAAGCCCAAGTTAACCAAGTTGGCTGAGAGTCAAGTGTTGCACGGATCATTACCTCCTCTAATTCTCACTCCCAGTTTCCAAATGAGGACTCTGAGAACCAGAGAGGGCAGGACAGGTGCGAGCCTCAGCCCAGCAGGGATGGTGCAAGATCCTGAAACCCGCCTCGGGGTGTGAGCGGGAAAGAAGGTGCTGCAGGGAGGGTCCTTCGAGGGCGTGAGAGCTGCCAGTGCGTTGGAGCATGAAGGGCACCGGAAGCAAGCATGAGGTGAGGATGGAGAGGGGCCCACACCCTAGGAGCCTCGGAGCCTGGCTCCTTTTAGCCCAGTGGCAGTAGCGAGCTTCCGGCAAGTGCATGACCCTCTGCCCTGCCATTTATTCAACGTGCGGACTTGGACAAGTCAGTTCACTTCACCGGGCCTCAGTTTCCTCATCTGCAAAATGGGGATGATGATAATGGCCCCGACTTCACAGGGCTCTTGTGCAAAGGCTGCAGCCAGGGCCTGGCATGTGTTAGCCGTCACTATGGCAACTCACTTGGCCGTTTCCTGAGAAACAATAGAGTGTAGTAGTTCTACCCAAGAGCTGGATCCAGGCTGCCTGGTTCCAATCCCAGTGACCTGAGGCAAGTCACTTGGTCTTTCCAAGCTTCATTTCCCCATATTAAAATGGGCTGTGGGGAGGATTTAATGAATCAGTACCTACAAAGCCCTGAGGCCTGTGCCTGGCACGCGTAAACGCTCTCTAAGTGTCAACTGTGGTGGTTGACCTTGATGGTGGCTTTCCTTGTCTAGATGCTCGTTTCTGCTCTTAATGTGAGCTGAGTCCTTTACGGAACTACACGAGGCTTGTGGGAGTGAAAAATGCATCCCATCACCCGACTTCCCCATTCTTCCTGCTGCCCTGAGCCACAGAACGGCAGCTTGGAGTTGGCACCTGGGAAGATTCATTCATTCCACAATGCGTTTCCACATCTATTTGTGTGGCCACCTGCATGCAGATACCTCTCTACCACTCCAGTAAAAGAGCTATTCGTGGCCCCATCATTTACCAGCTGCATGTCCTCTCTGGTCCTCACTTTGCACATCTGTAAACGGGGATACTAACAGCAGCTACCTCCAAGGAGAGCTAGAAAAAGGTTGGCTGAATTCATACAGTACCTCTCAAACAGGTTTTGACCACGTTCCGCAATAAGAAACACATTTTTACATTATGACGTAGCCTTGAACGTCTGTTTTCTGGGGTGAACTGTGGCATTGCTCTAAGCCTCAGTTTCCCCATCTGTAATATGGAGAGAATAACGGTCCCACCCTCATAAAACCCAAAGAAAAGCTTAACAGAACTTCTTCTTACTGAGAGAGATGCACTCTGATTTTTTTAATCTATTTCATACTTTTTAAAGTGTGGTTTTCAGCTCACTAATTTCATGATGCACTAACGGGTAACACATTTAGAGTCTGAAAAACACTGGGTTAGACAAGTGAAGTGTTTAGAGCAACAATACGAGTTCATTCCAAAAAATCCTTTCATTGAGTTCCCACCAGGTACGGGCTTCCTCCAGGGCTCCCCAGAGGGTCTCAGCACGCTCTACTCACCTGGATACAGCGGCTCTTGATCACTCCTGAGTAGAACGGTCACTGCAGAGAAGGCAGAGGTGAGGGCAGGTAGGCTGGGAACTGCAGGGGGCAGGGGAGGGTAGAGGCGCAGGGGTCCGTCCACTCTCACCAATGGCCCAGGACGCTGCCCCGATGCCTGTCAGGAGCAGCACGGTCCCCACAGTGAGAGCTGCCACCTTGGGTCCAGAGCAGCATGGCACAGTCCGGCCACCTGCAATAGACACCATGCTGGGGCCACAGCCAGGTCTGTCCTCATTGTGGCAGGATCTGAACACAGGGCCAGCTCTGGCCTGCCCCCAGGCCAACTTAGCACACCTGAGCCTGCCCTGCCCTGGGCCCAGTTTCCTGGGGTGAACAGTTGGCAGGGCCGTCCCTCCCCTGCGGCAAGGACAACCAGATGTCCAGCCCCCCAAGGGTTCCAGCTGGGAAGAGCCATGGCTGGGACAGCTTCCGCCCTCCCTGCCTATATTCCTGGCACTTAAGGGATTTCTCCTCCCCTATGACGCTGCGCTTCTGTATTTCCTTCATCATGTGCCGTCTTTTCTTGAAAGTCTCACTTCTGCTAACTTTCCCAGAGGTTCTTGGAGCCTCTTGGGGGCTGTGACCCCTGACCTTTGCCCTTTTGGCAACTCTCTTCCCTGCTGTTTGGCATTTCCTCACTGCCTCACTTCTCTCTGCTATACCAGACCCTCTGCCCCTGGGAACCCCCCCAAAACCAGAACTCTCCCAGAGGACCCAGCTCCAAGGTCAAATTTGCCCCTGGAGGTTGAGAACCTACATTTGGAAATTTGCCAGCCTCACTTAAAAATATTGGCCTTGGACTTCCCTGGCGGTCCAGTGGTTAAGACTCCGCACTTCCACTGCAGGGGGCAACAGGTTCGATCCCTGGTCTGGGAACTAAGATCCTGCATGCCGCGTGGCGCGGCCAATATATATATATATATATATATAGACCTTACCCATTCCTATGTGGGACCTTGGGCAGGTGGTGTCACCCCTTTGAGCCTCAGCTTCCTCATCTATTTAATGGGCATCCACCTAGCACACACCTCTAAGTATAATGTTTTAAAGTTCTTTTAAATAATAATAATAAAAACCATACTCTTATCACATGTTTTATGTGCCAAGCACTGCTCTGAACGCATTAACTTATTCAGTCCTTATCTAAGTTATGATTCCCATTTTTCAGACAGGGAAAACTGAGGCTCAGAGAAGTGGAGTCACCTGCCCAAGGTGACTCAGCCAGGAAGAGGCAGTGCTGAGTCCTGAACCCTGGGGTCCAAGTGTATAACCACTAAGCCATGCTACCCCTCCCTGTGCTACAGTGGCTGGCATATAGCAAGTTCTCAATAAATGCTTTTATTTATTTATTATTTTTTCATTTTTTATTGGTCAATAAATGCCTTTAAATCATTAGAGCTGTGTGGTCCTGGGCAACTCCCTTCACCTCTCTGGGCCTCAGTTTTCACATCAGTAAAATGAGACTTCATTCATTCATTGTCCTATTAAACATCCACTGTGTACCTGGCACCATTCTAGGCTCTGGAGACACATCCCAAAACAAGACAGATGAGATGTTGGTTCTCATGGAGCTCACATTCCCATGTGTGTAAAGTGACGGGAAAACCAAAACAAGTAAACAAGTAAATGAACTTGATAATCTCCAGATCGTGGCAAAGTCTATGAAGAAAATGATGTGGGTTGGGGGTGGCAGTGTTCTGTGGGGTGTTCAGGAAGGGCCTCCCTAAGAAGTGACTTTTGAGCGGAGACCTGAGGGGTGAGACCAGCCAAGCAAAGACCTCTCATGGAAGGGCACAGTGGGCAGAGGGAACAGCACAGGCAAAGTCCTTGAGGCAAGAATAAGCATGGTGGGTTAGAGGGCAAGAGAGGCCACTGATGTGGCCAGAATGGCATGAGCTTGGGGAAGGCAGTGGGACCAAGGCTGGGGCCAGCTGGGGAGGGCTGGCAGCCCCCAGACAAGAGGGATTTTATTCCCAGTGCAACAGGGGCCCTGGGGCTGAAAAGCCAACCCTTTTGCTAGAGATCAGGAGAACCAAAGGGAAAAGGCAGCTGAAAGCTTTTGCTGGGCCTGGCATGCACCCGACTGCCCTTGGCATCTGCAAGGCCCTCCCAGGGCTGCAGGCCCTCCCAGCTTTGCCATCTGTGTCGTGGCAGTACGGCTGATGGGCACAGGGCCAGGCCAGCACCCGGAATGGAGCAGGGAGCAGTCCAGCACCTTCCTGGGATGCCTATTGTCTGAGTGTCTTAAGAATTTGAGAGCCCAGCCATTCCCGGCAACGTGCTCCTCCTTCCAAAGAGGCCCCAGTGGACCAGGCCAGCCCAGCCCTGGCTGGCTGACCCCTTCCTGTCTCCCTGAGGAGAGAGGTCCCCACCTCCACCCCCAACCATCTTCCTGGTTCCAGTGGGAGGTCTTGGCTCTGCTAGCCGTCAGGCTCGTCCTGGTTCCTTTCTGTTCAGATGTGCCTGCAGAGCTTTGGGCCACTCAGAGCCCAGCCCAGAGGCTTTGGCACGTCTGCTGGGGCAGGAAGCATTGCCACCCTGTGTCTCTTAAGGTGAGAGGCAAAACTTGCTTTCATGCCTTCTGGTTCAGGGGACTTCGGGCAACCCCCAAACAGGTGCCTCTGGTGGGACAGGAAGCATCCTCGCTCTGGGTCCCTGGTGTGAGAGGCATTCTCACTGCATATCTTTGCTGAGGCAGGAAAGCGTCCTCACTGTGCGAGAGGCAGCAGCATCCTTGCGTGATTCCTCAGGGGCGAAAGGGCTGGGTAAGCCAGGACCCCCGAGCTTCCCCCTGAGGCTCTGCTCTCTGTTCCTCCAAGGGTGCTAGGCTGCCCTTGTCTTCTCACAGGACAGTGCTTCTGTCCCCACCATTTGGCTGCAAAACCCTCCCAAGTGACATCTTTGGCTCCTTGTCTCTGAAACTCCATTCAATCTACAGCTCCGTGTCTGTTTTCATTGTACACAACTCCAGCTTCCTGAACAGAAGTCTCTCCCCGTCTGATTTCTGGGACACCGCCCGTGCCCGATTCTGATTCTCCCCCTACTTCTCCATCTCCTCCACACACTCCCTGAAATCTGGGGTCCCCAGGGCGGCCATGGCCTCCTCCCCCTCATGCCTCCCCACTCCCGTCTGTCTTACACACCTCCACAGCCTGTGTCCCTTTTCTGTCCCCAGCCCTGGACTCTCCTTTGTCCTAGATCGGGGGTCCTGCAGTCTCTTAGATGCCTCCCACTTGAATCCCCAAGGTCCTTCACACCTCCCAGGTCCCATACTGGCCTCAATGTCTCCCCAAATCCCCAGGTCCCGTCTCAGAGGCCCTCATCCTCAGGAATGTCCCTCATCTGCAGGACGCCTCCCTCCCACCTCAGCTACAGGCCTCCTAAGTGTCTCCCGCCCACTCTTTCCTTCCCTGCTCCCACCCCATCCAACCCCTGGGCTCAGTCTCTCCTTCTGGCCCAGTCTCCACGTAGAACCCCAGGGAATCTTCCTAAACACCAAATCCAACCTGTCCCTACCCTCCATGACTCCCCAGTGCTCCCCAGGACAGAGTCTAAAGCCCTCAGCCCGTGGTACCAGCCCCTCTGGGATGTAAGCATGGCTATTAGAGATTTGGGGGTTGAACATGCTTTCCTAAATTCCCACACAGCCATATGGGTCCTTATCAGACAACTGATAAGCCGGTCCAAAAAGCAACCAAAACGACAGGACTTATAAAACAAAGAATACCCACCAGCGCCACCTTGTGGAGAGACCCGGCACTGCCCAGTCATGGGCCAGCTTCTCACCAAAAAGAGTCCTAACGGATCTCAATCACCCTCCCAGTTACATTTCCAACTTTACCGACAGAAATACGAAATTAGCTACGTGCCACTGCACACTGGGCAGATTGTCACCCCGGCTGTTAGCCTTGCTCTTCCCTCTGCCTGGCACACCTACCTACTCCCTCCTCATCCTGAATGTCAACTCAGATATCACCTCCTCTGATTCTAAGTCTCCAGGAAGCACCAAACCTGACCTTAGAATGGGGCTTCCCTGGTGGTGCAACGGTTAAGAATCCGCCTGCCAATGCAGGGGACACAGGTTCCATCCCTGGTCCGGGAAGATCCCATGTGCCGCGGAGTAACTAAGTCCGTGCACCACAACTACTGAGCCTGAGCTCAAGAGCCCACGAGCCAAAACTACTGAGCCCGTGTGCCACAACTACTGAAGCCCGCACGCTTACAGACCACGCTCCGCAACAAGAGAAGCCCGAGCACCGCAACAAAGAGTAGCCCCCACTCGCTGCAACTAGAGAAAGCCCGTGCGCAGCAACAAAGACCCAACGCAGCCCAAAAGACCCAACACAGCCCAAAATAAATAAATAAATAGATTTATTTATTTATTTGTTAAAAACCCAGCAGAATGGTAACACAAACATTAGCACAACTGCAGCCACAATGGTTCTCAGAAGCTACACCGACCTTAGCCCTGTCCTAACCCCATCCTGCAGTTTCCTAAAATCCTTGCAACTGTTAATGAGGAAGGTGTCATTATCACCATCCCCAATTTACAGATGAGGAAAGGAGGCCCAGAGAGGTGCAGCCACCCACCCGGGGTCACCCAGCAAGTAACCACAACGCCAGAACTTTTCAGCATTCGTGTCTAGGTTTGAAACGACAGCAGGACTCCCCTCCAGGGCCAGGCCCGAGCTGCCTGGGTATGCACTGAAGCCCACTGTGCCTCGGTTCTCTCTGTCCCCAGGCCAGTCTCTGACCATCCTTCAGCACATGCTCTGCTTTTCATCCCTGGTTCATTCACCCGTAGGCCCCAGGCCTGGTGAGATCCCTTCAGCGGGCTCCAGGAAGGAATGGTTCCAAAGGTGCAGGGCTCTGCTGCCCACCTGCTCCGCAAGGGCACAAGCACCTTCTCCCGAGCCACTGGGAGCCTGGATTTACTCCGGGCCACAGCTGAATGATTTGGGCTCTGATTTGCTAGCTGTGCTGAGACCCAAAGAGGCCAGTAATCTACACCCATCATTTCCGCCAGCACATTCAGGGCTTCCTGCCTATCACGGCATGTAAATCCTCACACCATCCTCTGAGGTGGGCACTAGTACTGTCTCCATTTTACACAGGAAGAAACGAGGCCCAGAGAGGGTAAGTCACCTGCCCAGGGCCTCACAGCTAGAAAGTGATACTGCCTGGGACCAAACCCAGCTAGCCTGGTTCCAGGAAGAAGAGAGGGAGTCGGCCCCAGCTGGGGAGCGTGGAAAGGAAAGGCCACCCCTAACTGGGCCCCTCCAGCTGGCTCCCAAGTGTGGACCAGGGTAAGAAGGAGCCAGGGTGTCTGGAGCCCCTGCCAGGGGCTTCCATGAGCCCTCGAGTGCCCGCCACTCTGAGGATGTGGTTTCTCCCCACCATCCCTGGAGCAGTTTCTCTGTTGTCTCTCCCCTTTCCATCCATCCGGACCGAGTCCAAAGTCCTCCCTCTGCTGTTTTGCCCACAGTGTGAGGAGGTGGCAGGAATGTCTGGAATCGGTGGGGGTCTTGGGTCCCAGGACTCCAAGTTGGCCGACCTCTTCCACGACAGCTCTGGTGCACCGCATCTGTCTTACACGCTGAGCCCCATGCGGGTGCCTTGTGTGTGTTACGTGCTCCCAACAACCTCACGTAGGTAGGCAGGTAGGTGGGTAGGGAGGTAGGGAGGTAGGTAGGCGGGTAGCATTAGAATCCATGCTTGACCCAGGGGGGAAATGAAGCCCAGAGAGACGACGACACTTTCACAAGGTGGCACAGCAAAAAAGTGGCAGAAGCCAATTCGAATGCAAGCCTGTGTATTTGACTCCGGAGTCTGTGTCCTTAACTGTGATAGCTAGTCTCCCTGCCTTGGCCCCAAGTAGAGGACAGGTCCAGGGATAGCTGAGAGATCACTGGGGGATGAGGGGAAACTGAGGCAAGGAGCCAGGAAGGTCATATGGGGTGGCAGGGAGGCAGGTGGTGCCACAGCCCCACAGAAAATTTGGTTAATAGTTAATCAGGTAGAGGAGACTTCAGAAGCGGGTGGGGATGGGCCCCAGGAGGGGTGCCAGAGAGAGGGGGCTCCAAGGGGGTGGAGGGCTGGGAAGGAAGCACAGAAGGAAGGGCGCCAGGCAGAGCCAAAGTTGGGGCTCAGGGAAAGGGGGACTCACCCTCCTTCTCCGCCATGTCACGGCCTCTAGTTAATGATTCCCCGGCTGACCTCCTGGGCCGGGGCGGGACCTGTGGGGAGATGAACGGGGGGAGGCAGGGCCTGGGGGAGTCCAGGCCAGCCCCTGTGCCCCCAGTCCCAGGCGCCCATCCAGGGAGGCTGAGGGACTGGGCCCCGGCCAGAGCACGCCATGATCACGGACACAGACTGGGCTGGGTTCAAGGATGGGGTCAGTGTGTGACCAGCGGCCAGGGGGATGCCTGGATTTGCAGGCCTGGGGGACCCCATACGCCTGGGCCTGGGTGAGGAGGAGACTAGGGCTCTGAACTCCTGGGTCTGAAGGAGGAGAGCTGGGGCCTCAACTCCTGGGTCCTGGGGAAAGAGGTTTGGGGGCCAGCCCTCCTTCGGAGGAGGGACACAGGGGCCTGGATTCCGGGGTCTGAGGGAGGAGGAGACCGGGGCCGATCTTGGAGTCTGAAGAACAGGGGGCTGGGACTCTGAGCTCCTTGGGGAGAAGCCTGACAGCCCACCCTCCGGGTCCCTGGGAGCCCTTCTACTGGGAGCTGAGCATTAGGGCAGGTTTGGGTGAGGGGGCCCACGTCCTGGGGACTGGAACTGAGGACCCTGGTCCTTACCCTGGGGTCCGGCAGGTGGGGGCGGAGCTGAGAGATGGTGCCGGTTTAGGGTCAGTCTCCAGGCCTGGGCAGGAGCATGGTGGCCCCTCAGCAGCGGCGGCCCCAGAGGCAGCGGCGGCGGTGGCGCGGGGCCTGCTAGGCCTGGCTGCCTCACCTGAGGAGGAGGGGGCTGGGCGAGAGGCGGGGGAAGGGGCGGGGAGGGGCCGGGCAAAGGGATTGGCAGCGCTGGAGGCCACCTGGCTGGTGGGACAGGGTTTGCAGGGGATGGACCAGGCCGGCCCAGCAACCTGCCTCCGGCCTGGAGGGGGCTCAGGTGTGCGGGGCTGAGGGGACGAGGAGCTGGGACTGGCTTGGCCTGAGGGCCGGGGGTCTGGGGAGACAGGGCAGGCTGGGGGTGCTTCCAAGGACCAACGGAAGGAGCTACGAACTGCAGGGACACAGAGGGAGGGCACCAGCTGCCCCAAGCCCACCCTGCCCCGGCTTCTTCGCCTGCCTCCTGCCCAGCCCCCGCCCTGCCCCAGCTCAGGCTGAACCCCGTCCCTGTCCACCCCTGCCCCTTCCGGCACCCTCTGCCCAGCCCCAGGCCCACCACTGCCCCTGCCATTTCCTGCACCTGTTGTCCAACTCCCGAACAAGGCGGTCCCAGCTCCAGGCCAGCCTCAGCCCAGCCCGTGCCCCAGACCCCTCCCGCACCCCAACTCCTGCACCAGCCTCTGCCCCTCCAGTGTCCCCAGCCCAGCCCCAGTCCCGACGCCTGCCCCCGCCCTTGCTCTCCCTCCCCCCCCACCCCCCTCCCCCCAGCTGCTTTCCTACAAGTCACGGGGGCTGGTTTGCTTTGGCAGCCTCTCTGCCGCCAGCAGCAATGACCTCTGGAGCTGGGAAGTCCTAGACGGGGGTGGGGGATGGGGACCTGGCCCGGAAAAGGCAGCACTGAGTGCTGAGGCCCAGGCCAAGTGGCCGGAAGTGTCCAGAGGCAGATACACACTGTCCCGCATCAGACACTCTTGGCCAGCAGCCAAGAGTCATCCACGTCACACCCCAGGGCCAGATAAACACCCAGACACACAAGGATCACCAGCAGACACCTGCCTGTGGACAGCCATGCCCTCAAACACAGTCAGACCACGGCTGCTCACGCCAGATGGGCCGTCCCTGTACAGTCGGACCCACTCGCTCACCCCTCGCACCCCCTGTACTCACAGCCACAGCCTCCCACAGGGGGCCACACTGGGGCAGCCTTGGCACTGCCCAGCCCCTAGCCTCTCCTCCTCTCTCTCCATTCATGGCCCTCTCTCTCCTCCCCTCATCACCCCCGCTGACACCGGCTACCAGTCTGCTTCCCTGGCTCCTGCTGGCTCCCTCGAAACTCTTGGTCCCCGCAGACCCCAACACATTCATCAAGTACCAAGTGGCTGTACCCGCTGAGCCTTCAGGCAGGCGCTGAGCCTGAGACACTGCCACCATCGTATCCCCGAACGTGTGTGGAGAGGCCCTGCTGCCTGCCCTGGAGGCCCGGTCCCCAGGAAAACTGAGGCTCCTGGATCTGGAGGGGGTGTAGAAGGTGACTGGGCTCACGAGAGAGACTATGAAGCAAGTCCAAGAATCTTTATTTCATGAACAAAACTACTTGTGTAAAGAGAGACGAGGCTGAATGGGCCCCTTTCGAAGTGGCCACAATCCAAGGCTGGTGAGAGACGGCGGGTTGGGCTGGGGCGAGAGTGCATCACAGGGAGAGGAGACCCCAGGTCCAGCCAGAGGAAGCAGGAGGGGAAATGTCGCTGCGGGTCGGAGCAGGTCCCAGAACCCCCCGTCCCGAGCTGTTCCAGCCCATCATAACCCTCACCGGGCGGGGAGGGGGCGGGGAGGGGCTGGGCCCCAGTAGTGCGCGTCCAAAGCGGCCAATGTGTGCAAATCAGCAAGAAAGAGGGGTGCGGAGCCGCTGCCCCCACCTCACCGCCCCCTCCCAAACAGGCAGCAGAAGCAGGCATGGGGGCAGCGGCAGTATTGCTTTACCCATCATGCACGGCGCGGGCGGGTGATGGGGCAGGAGGAAGAGGCTGGATTCGGGGTGTGAGCCAAGCCCCCTGCCCTCTCCCACCCTGGAGGCTCCGTTGGCAGGACTTTGAGGCTTGTGGAGGCCCAGGAATGGCCAACCCCCATTGGGGGCAGGCTGTGCCCGGATGTTCCCCGTTAGGGCTGGCTCTTCCTTGAGGCGGAGCCCAGGGCCTAAAGGTGAGGGAGATACAGGGCATCAGGCACCTAATGGCTGACACCTCCCAGGCCCTCCAGCCCCTGCCTGCCCAGCCCACCTTACCGGGGCTATTCGGCCACCTGGACGCCCGTACAGTTCTCTTTGCTTTCTGAGGTGATGGCCAGGTATTCTGAGCTGTGGGGGCAAAGGTCAGGGGTACAGCAACCCCACCGTCGGTCTGGCCCACCCCCCGGAGGCCAAGGAGGGTTGCGGTCTCTGTCCCAGGTGCACAGGGCTCCAGTCAGAGAGAAGAGGGGGCTGGCTGGCTGGCTCCCAGGGATCCTAAAGAAGCCCAGGCTGGGGCTTGCAGTCCTGAATGTGAGGGAGGAGGCATCTGGGGGGTTAGACTCCTGGGTTCTAGCGGGGAAAGGGGTTGAGGGCCTGGAGTCTGAGTCTGAGGGAGCAGGGACTGGGAGGTTCAAGGGCTAGGGCCTGGAGTCCTGTATCTTTGGGGCAGAGGATGCTGGGCCCGAACCCTGGGTCCTGACAGAAGTGGAGGCTGAGAGTCTGAGGGGGGAAGGGCTGGGACCTCATCCCATCTCTGACACCAAATGGTCCCCTCTGGGGAGGACCGGCAGATGGCGCCCTGGGCTGCTCCCCTGCCCACCTCCCCACTCAGCTCATGCTCCCCTCTGGGAAGCGCTGGCTGTCCTGGGCCGCCTCTCCCCCTCCTCAGCGACCCCACTCACGCGTTCTCCTGTGCAGCAGCCTCCGTGGCAGCAGCGATCTTCTTGTAGCAGTAAACCATCTCTGCCACGAACCATATGGTCAACACCACGATGAGCAAGTACATCATGATCTCAGACACGATGGACGCCATGTCTCTGTTGGCTGCAGGGGCCGGGCAGGGTCAGGTGGCAGCCTGAGTGTGCCTTGAGCCTGCTGTGCAAGCTTGGGCAAGTGGCTTGACCTCTCTGGTCCTGGTCTGCAAACGAGGCCAGGCTGCTTCCCTAGAGCCATCGTTGTTACTGTGATTCTCAATAACCAGCCTTGGACGGGCTTCGGGATCACCCTCAACCTGCCTCCCTGTGTAACTCGAGGGTCCTCTGTGTCATTCAGGTGGTTGTAGGTGCCCAAGAGCTGTAGCTCTACAAGGAGAAGACTCAGGTTCAAATCCTGGCTCTACCACTTGCCAGCTGTGTGACCTTGGGCAAGTGACTCAACCTCTCTGGGTCTCCGTTTCACCAACTATAAAAAGTGGAGGGCTTCCCTGGTGGTGTAGTCGTTAAGAATCCACCTGCCAATACAGGGGACACGGGTTCGATCCCTGGTGCAGGAAGATCCCACATGACACGGAGCAACTAAGCCCACGTGCCACAACTACTGAGTCTGCAATCTAGAGCCCGCGAGCCACAACTACTGAAGCCCGTGCGCCTAGAGCCTGTGCTCCACAATGAGAGAAGCCACTGCAACGAGAAGCTCACGCACCGCAACGAAGAGTAGCCCCCACTCGCCGCAACTAGAGAGAGCCTGAGCGCAGCAACGAAGACCCCACGCAGCCAAAAATAAATAAATAAAATAAAATCCCCAAATAAAAATAACAACAAAAAATGATTTTAAAAAGTTCATAATCACAATATCTCTTTCATGGGAGTGTTGTGAGAATTAAACAAGCTCTAAAAATCCTTAGAACAGTACCTGACATATACATAGCATTTGATACATGTTTACTATTATTAATATAATTACTGTTATTATTGGGGCAGTACAGCACAGTAGTTAAGAGCAGGGGCTCTGAGACCAGACTGTCAGGGTTCAAATCTTATCTTTGCCTCTTACTAGTTGTGTGACCTCAGGCAAATGACTCCACCTCTCTGGGCCTCTATTCTCCTTCTGTAAAATAAGGATGATAATACTCATGCCTTCTCACAGGGTTGCTGGGAAGAGAAAACGAGTTAACATCTGTAACATGCGTGGATGTGCCCACAGTCAGCACCGCGTTAAGTGTTGGCTATTCGCTGACGTTTTCTGGAAACACTCTATCCTTTCCGCAGCCCTGGCTCTTGCCAACACCAGCTTCCTTTCATTGAGCCTAAATTTAAACTGTAAAGGGAGCGCGTTCAGCCAGGGGACCAGAGCGGAAGGCCACTGTGGCGTCCTCGGCCGGATTTCGCAAGTGTCCACTCCTCATCCCTGGTCCCCTCCTTCTGGATGGTCAGGATCTCATTTTCCCCGCTGTTCCCATGTGGTCTTCCTCCCCTGGGAGTGGGCACTTTCTGCTGCTACACCCGGTGCAGATGGCACCAATGTTTTCTGGACCACAGGGAAGGGGGGGTGCAGGGCTGGATGCTTCTCCCCTGCTTCCCTGCAGGAGGAGCTGGGGACAGGGTTCCACACCTCAACTGTTTGTTCGTTCTTTCACTCCAAAGATACCATGAATGTGTCCCATGCAGTGAATGCATGCTCTCAGCCAGGCTCTGTGCTAAATTCTTTACCTGAGCATCTCTCTGACTCTTTGAAACAACCCCAAGGATAGAGACAGTCCAGGCTTCCCACATCAGCTGACCTCCGGAAGCACACTGAGTTGAATATATGTTGGATAAAGCTCAATCATCGGAATTCTCACCCCTGCTCCTGGAACTCAATGCCCAAACGGATTTAGGTAATCTGGTATCTCCTGCTCTCCCAATCGGATTAGGACAGTGACAGGTATGGGCTCTGTAGCCCATTTGCAGGACAAGGTCACTGAGGCCCAGAGAGGGCAAAGTGCTGGGCAAGGATGCACAGCCAGGACTGCACTCAGAGTCAAGATTCAACCCTAAGTGTAACCGACTGTAGGGTCCAAGCTCTTATCTGCTCTGGAAAGCTTCCCCAGCCAAAGAGAAACTTGGAAATGGCTGGGAAATGTCCAGTGCAGTCTCCATGGACCCACACAGACATCTCAGGAGGTGGGACTCCTCCACTTTACAGATGAGGAACTGAGGCAGAGGGGTCACACTGAGGGGCAGAGGCACCTTCTCTAGGGAGACCTCTGATTTCTTCAGAAACCCCAAATCTTCTGAGAGCTTCACCTGCCTCCCCACACAGGCAGCCACCAGATCTGAAGCCCAGCCTGCACCTTTGCAGGCCGGATGTCTCGTCAGCCTCAGCGACTGCTTCACCTCAACACCTGCTCCCTTCATACTGGGTGTGTCCAAATAGAATTAGCCAGCTTGGCCCCAGCTGCCAGCCCCATCCCTGGTGGGGGACCCCCAGGTGCTTCCTACCATCTTCTGCACCCCTGCCAGGTCAGTGAAGGTCTCACCACCAGCGCCCACTGCCCCTCATTTGGAAATGACTCAGCTCATTGCTGAGGGGTCATTACCAGGAGGCAATACAGACTGATGGGTAATGTTGAAACTGCAGTAAGACAGTGGATTACAATATAAAAAGAATATAGCATGGCCAGTGATGCTAACAATACAATAATATCACGGGGAATGAAAAAAGTACTGTAGAGTGATATGTAATGTTAAAAATAGCAATGCTGGGACTTTAGTGGTGGCACAGTGGTGAGAGTCCGCCTGCAATGCAGGGGACACGGGTTCGTGCCCCGGTCCGGGAAGATCCAACACGCCACGGAGCAGCTGGGCCCGTGAGCCATGGCCGCTGAGCCTGTGCATCCGGAGCCTGTGCTCCGCAATGGGAGAGGCCATAACAGTGGGAGGCCCGCGTACCGCAAAAAAAAAAAAAAAAAAGAAAAAAAAGCAATGCTGGGACTTTCCTGGTGGCGCAGTGGTTAAGAATCCACCTGCCAATGCAGGGGACACGGGTTCGAGCCCTGGTCCAAGAAGATCCCGCATGCTGCGAAGCAGCTAAGCCCATGCACCACAACTACTGAGCCTGCACTCTAGAGCCTGCCAGCCACAACTACTGAGCCCATGTGCCACAACTACTGAAACCTGCGCGCCTAGAGCCCGTGCTCTGCAGCAAGAGAAGCCACCAGGATGAGAAGCCCGCACACCACAACAAAGAGTAGCCCCTGCCCGCCACAACTAGAGGAAGCCCGTACACGGCCCTGAAGACCCAACGCAGTCAAAAATAAATAAATAAATTTATAAAATAAAATAAACTTAAAAAAATATATCAATGCTACAGTATGTTGTCACTTTGGCAGCACATATACTAAAACTGGAATGACACAGAGAAGATTAGCATGGCCCTTGTGCAAGGATGACACGCAAATTCATGAAGTATTCCATATTTTTTGGCGGCCGTAATAACTAATGACAAATTCATGGCTAGTGATATATAAAATAAAATTTTCTTTAAAAAAAATACTACTATGATTGGTGATAATAAATATATACCAAGTAAAAATTTTAAATACTACAATATGATTGATAATATTTTAGAATACTATAGCATGGTGGCTAATGATAAAAATGTGATAATATGGTTGATAACATTAAAAATACTCTGGTATGATGAACTATGATAAAAAGTTATACGTCTGCTAATGTGAAACAGTATAGCATATAGTATAATATAAAATACTACACTACAGTGAGTAATGTTAAAAAAGCAGTACCGTAATGTGGTGGATAAGAAATACTGGGGTATGGTGGAGGATGCAGAAAATACAGGCTCTGGGAAGATAACAGAAGGAGTTCTACGTTACATAAATATAAGAACACAGGCTCTGGGGGACTTCCCTGGTGGTCCAGTAAAGACTCTGTGCTCCCAATGCAGGGGGCCCGGGTTCCATCCCTGGTCAGGGAACTAGATCCCTCATGCCATAACTAAGAACCCGCATGCCGCAACTAAAAAAAAAAGAACCCACGTGCTGCAACGGAGATCCCGCACGCAGCAATGAAGATCCCAAGTGCCACAACTAAGACCCAGCGCAGCCAAATAAATACATAAATATTTTTCAAAAGAACACAGGCTCTGGGAGGCAGTATAATGTGGTAGATAACGTTAAAAAACAGAGACTCTACTAGGTCACGGGTGTGCGTGAGCCCAGCCTCCACCATGCAGGTGAGGACAGCATTGTGAGCAAGGGCTGAGCCACAGGGTGGAAAGAACCTGGATGCCTGAAGGGCATCGTGGAGCCTCCCCACCGCCTGACCCTTCACCTCAACACAGATTTGAGAGACAGGACTGACAGAGATTTTAAGCCACAGTATTTGGGGTGTCTTTGTTACAGCTGTCCCCCCAACTCATGAGGGCAGGGCTCCATCCTCTACATCCATGGGCGACTGTCCACCCAGCATAGTGACCTATGCCAAAGAGTCGCTCAGACGTGTCTCCTGAATTGAATTCTGCTGGATCACTTTGACAATACACTTAAAAATGCTAATTATCGGGGCTTCCCTGGTGGCGCAGTGGTTGAGAGTCCGCCTGCCGATGCAGGGGACGCGGGTTCGTGACCCGGTCTGGGAGGATCCCGCGTGCCGCGGAGCGGCTGGGCCCGTGAGCCATGGCCACTGAGCCTGCGCGTCCGGAGCGTGTTCTCCGCAATGGGAGAGGCCACAACAGTGAGAGGCCCGCGTGCCGCAAAAAAAAAAAAAAAAAAAAAAATGCTAACTATCAAAAGAAACCCACAGGCTCTGGCTGACAGAGTATAGTGAATCATGCCAAGAACAGAAACAACAGTCACACGGGCTTGGCTGGGTTCAAATCCAGGTCCCAGCTCTGTGACCTTGGCCATGTAATCTTATCTCCCTGAGCCTCTATTTCCCCATCTGTAAAATGGGGATAGGAAGAGCCTCTACCCCACAGGGTGGGTGGGAGAATTCAATGATGGACTCCATGTAAGGCGCTAAAGCCAGCACCCCTCTCAGGGAAGGGTGGGCCAATGCACATTGCCCGTGATGATGTGTGTGCACTGCAGGCCCCTCGGGACTCACGTGCCCTGCTCTTTGGTGGCCCAAGGTCTGGGATACCTCCCTGACTCTCTAAGCCAATGGGTCATAGGGCCCTGGAAACTTCCAATTTACACCCAATCAGAAGATAGTCCAGGAAAGGGGTTCAAGGCAGCTGAAGCCAAAATGATGAAATGGTTCAACAACACCTTATATCTCTGCTGCTCGGTGTGGGCCCAGACCTGCAGCCTTGGCCTCGCCTGAGGGCTTATTGGAGATGAAATCCTGGGCCCAACCCAGATCTGCTAAGTCAGGATTGACACATCAGCAAGACTGCCAAGTGGTTCGTGCACACAGTCGAACACGAGGAGCACTGCTCTAGGAGACGCTCTCCTATCTCCTGCGCCACGTGACAGAGGGAGGCAGGGCTGAGGCTACTTGACAGTCAGACGCACCACCACCATTGCCCCCGTGTGCTGAGGCCCTGCTGTGACAGACACACCAGCCACCGACACCCCGCAACTCGCTCAATCCTCACCAGCTCCCTGGGACATAAGAATGGCTCCAACAACACCAGGAGAGGCAGATACTATTATCATCCCGTTCGCTACAGGACGATCCTTCGGCTCAGAGACAGGGAGGCACCCGCCTGGAGGTCACACAGCGCAGGTGGCAGAGCTGAGTTATGCGCCCAGCACTTCCACGGGACAGGCCCGCTGTGACCTCCCCGTGGCGGAAGGGAAATGGAGGCCGGAGCTGGACTCCAGGAAGGAGGTGCTACTCCCCGCCCCCGCTGCCCAGGCGCAGAGCCAACCCGTCCCCTACTCGCCATCTGTCCCTCCATCTGGCTGCCCGTGGGCCCGACTCACCTTTGTTCACCACCTCAAGGTGGATCTTCTTGACGACGCTGGTGTTGTGCTCGTAGTTGTCGAAGAAGAGCAGGCGGTACACGTGGCACTCGTAGTCGCCCGAGTGGTTGTAGGTGACGTTGGTGATGAAGATGGACAGGTCCTGCAGGTCCTTGGTGCCCCGGCTGCCATTCCACACCACACGGCCCTCAAAGCGCTCATCCTCCTCCAGCTGCAGCACCTCGTTCTCATAGCGCAGGATCTGGGGGCAGGGGGGGCGGGGTCACCGCTGGGCCACGTCCCCCACCAAGACCTCTATTCTGTCCCGAGCCCTGACACACACACATGCTGACACATGCGTTCCTCAGTTATCCGCCCAAGCCCCCACGCGGCATTCCTGGCCTTTATTCTCTACCATTCTTCCCCGGCCCCCAGACACGCTCCCCAGGCGGGGAGAGAGGCAGCCTGATGCCGGCTGCTGTAGACCCCAATTCTCCAGCAGGCCCTCAAAGTTTATGGCGCCCCCTCATATGTAATTCAAACTACACGGAGCAAAAAGGAGGTCAAAAAAGTTCTGTTTCCTTCTATGACGACCAGCTGAGACATTTTCGCTCGTGATTGGGTGCCAGGTGCCAGGTGCAGGAACTCAATCAATCCTCATGCAAACCTCAGAGCTAGAGACCACCTGCCCCCCATCTTTACAGAGGCAGAAACGGAGGTTCAGAGAGGCTCAATGACTTGCCCAAGGTCACCAGTCGGTCATGGTGGAGCTGGAATTTGGATCCAGGTCATCAGTAATAGCATATTATTGCAAACAACCAACCAACCCCTACCGGAACCCTGCCCCCGCCAACTCCCACACAGACACCCACCCTCCACCACCCTGCCAGGCTCCCACACACCTTGACAAACTCCTCTGTGCCCTTCTGGCGGAAGGTCCACTCCGTGAAGGTCTCGGCAGTGGTCTCGCTGCGGCGCTTGCAGGAGATGCACAGAATTTTGAAGGTCATCCCATACACGGCCTCGGTCTCTGAGTCCACCTCCACACAGCCTCCCCAGGCTGAGGACACTGCGGGGACAGCAGGCTCAGGTCGAGCCAGGGCACCCATCACCCTTGGCAATGCCAGGCTCGCTGGCTGTTAGTTCTCGGGCCCCTCGGAAACCATCTGTTTCCCCTCAATAATGATCAGGAATGGCCAGAAGCAGATGCTGAGCCTGGCCCTGCCACCTGCTACGTGCCCTTGGCAAGTCCCTCATCCTCTCTGAGCTTCAGTTTCCCTCTGTGAATGGTGAGGGAATCGATCGTCTTTGCTTCTGGAGGTTGCTGGGCAGGTCCTTTAGGGTAGGTAAGGTCGCAAGGGGTCTGGCACACAGGACACCCCCAATTAACAGGGCTGTTACCGTGGTCAGTAGCTCAGAGTCTTTGCTACCCAAGTACCCCTTCTTCAGAAGGCCACTTGCCCAAAATACTGCAGCGTGTAGGTGGTGGGACCAGATTTCCAGCTGTGCTAGAAGTTCAAGGTGGCGGTGTCAGTTCTACCATTATTGCTCTGTAAGACCAGCCAGCCCCAGAGAAATGGGTTGGGAGAAGGCAAGACCTGAGAAGGAGGTGGGCACGGGAACCAGGGCAAACCCACACTCCAGCCCTGCTCCCCAGTCCCATAAGTTCCTGTCGTCCACCCCCACCCCAAGCTTCTGCCTCAGCCCCCTCTGCTCCCAGGCTCCTCACTTCCTAAAGCCAATCCCACCTCCTATTAGCTTCTCAAAACTCTCAGAGCGCTTTCCTGCCCCAGGGCCTTTGCACCCTCACCGGATTCCAGTCCGTTCGAGTCCCTCCACATTCTTACCTGCCACCTCCTTCCTGCTCACTAGCTAATGCTCTGTCTCTCCAGCTCTGGGGCTTTTCCTTTGTCCCTGATTCTTTCTGCTGTTAATCTTGGGGTTTTCTGCCCTCCTCCTCTGCTGTCTCTTTCCATCTCCCTGAACGCCTCTGTCTTTGTCTCCCCCTCTTTCTCTCTCTTAGGGGTCTCTCTAAAGGTCCCACCACTTTGTGTCCTTTTCCCAGGCTCAGACACGCTCTCCCGGCCTCTCGCTCTCTCACTCCACCTCTCCCTGTCCTTTTTAAACTCCATCTCTTCCTGTGTCTACCTGTGTCTCCATCTCCTTCTGCCTCGCTCAAGTTTTTCCTCTCTCCACCTCTCAGATTCTTAACTCTGTCTCCTCAGTCTCTCTCAGGCACACTCTGCATCCCTCTCTCTTGGCTCCCCCCTTACTTCCATCTCTCCAGTCTCCCAGCGGAGCGCTCAGAAGTTCTTCTGTGTCTCTCGCCCCTTCCTTCCGTCTCCATCTCTCCCAGTCTCTCCTTCTCTCCGTCCCAATCTCCGGGCGCCGCCTCCACCCCCGTCCCAACCCCCACCTCCCGCGGCTGTGGGTGTCACATTGCAGCCTGCGGGGCTCCGGGAGCAGCTGACTCCGCGTTTCCTCGCCCCCGGCTGGGCGCCCGCAGCCACCAACCTGTGCCAGCCCGGCCCCCGCCCGCTCGCGCCCACCCGCACCTCCGCGCCCTCCGGAACCCCGCTGCCCGCGCGCACAACTTCTGAAGAGGACTTAGCCGGGCCGGGGGATGGGGTGAGGGCGGCCCCCGCCCGCGGCCGGGAGTCCAACGCGCGAATCCCGCCGCCCGACCAGTGCTCCAGCTGTGCCCCGCGCCGCGCGCGCCCCCAGCGCACTCACCCAGTGCCGCGCCGACCACGAAGGCCAGCAGCGTCCCCATGGTTGCGCTGCGCACGCTGCGCCCCCCTCCCGGGCCGCCGGTATTAACAGCGGGGCGAGAGGCGGCGGGACCCGGCGGCGGTCAGAATGTCCCCGAGAGCGCGCGGGCGCAGCAGCTGCGGCTCTGGGACCGGCGAGGGGGGGAGGAGGGGGGGCGCGGCCCCCCCGCTCCGGTTACCGCCGGGGGCCCAGCCCCGGAGCCCGGTGTCCGGGCATCCCCGCCGCCGCGCGGGCGGCGGCCGCTGCTCGGGCTGTTGCGCTGGCGCGCGCAGCCGAACACATTCGCCAGGTGCGCGGACCCCGGCCCCGCTCCGGCTCCGGCGCGCCTGGGCGCGGGCCGCGGTCTCCTGCGCACTGCAGCGGCGGCGGCTGCGGCCACGGGAGGGAGGAGGGAGAGGGAGAGGGAGAGGGAGGAGGGAAAGGGAGGAGGGAGAGGGAGACGGAGGGGGCGGGATGAATCACCGCGGGGGGAGGGCGCGGCTGCCCAGCCTTTGCCGCAGCGGCCCGGGAGTCGCCCGCTGCACCGGCCTCTCCCGGTGGCGCAGGGACCGCGGCTTCGGGCGTGGGGCGCGTGGTCTGGTTGTCCGACCCCTCCAGACTCCGGGGAGCCCCAGTGTTGGAGTCTGGGAGAGGTCACCCTCAGAGTTACAAGAGGGTTTGGAGAGCGGTTTGAGGGCAGAGCTTCGGACTTCAAATTATGGAGGTCATCCCCATGGGATCTCGAGGGGAACTTGGCTGGGACCTCCAAGTGACCCCCCCCTCAGACCCCTGGCACTCCGGCCTGGAGGTCACTGTGTGGGAACCCAAGTGGGCATGGGGGGGTATCAGGCTAGGGCTACCCATAATACTCCAGACCCCTCTCAAGCAGGATGGGCACCCTGGATCCAAACCAGAAAGTCGGCTCTGGGGATTTGAGGCGCCATGTTTCTAGAGGAAGGCCCTTCAAGACCCCGCTACCCTCTTTTGTCTCTGACGTCATCTTCTACTCCCCTCTCCAGGCCACTCCCCGCTGCTGTCCAGGTCCCTGCTCTCCCCAATACACCAAGCTCATTCCCACCTCAGAGCCTTCACCCTTGCTCACCTCTGCTTGGGCCACTCTTCCCTTAGGTGACAAAGGGGCTCACTTCCTCTCCTCTGGCAGCTCTCGGCTCTAACGTCACCTTCATCAGGCCCTCTGTCCACTCAGGACCAACTGCCTCCGCAGTCCCTTACTTGACCTCCTTTACTAGTTTTGTTTCTTTTCTACAGCAGTTGTCACTACCTGACATTATACTCTTCTTTATATAGTTTTTCTCCATTCACTGCTTGTCCCTCCAACCCTGGAGAACAAGCTCCCGCAGGGTGAGGACACTGTCCTGTGCACCACTGCGTCTCCAGCACCTTCCACTGTGCCTGTCACATTGCAAGTACTCAATAAATATTCGTCAAATGAATAAATAACCGCCAAGCACAGAGCCCTTCTTGTACGCTGGATTCACTTCTACCTCCCCAAACATTTACTGCACTTCCATTATTAATCTGCATTTTACAGACAGGGAAACTGAGGCTGAGAGAGGGCCACTCCCTTGCCTAGGGTCATGCAGCTGGTCTCAGGTGGGTCTGGAATCCTGCCAGGCGATGGCAGGGGGCTTGTCTGCTAAATGGAGAGGATGAGGGGCGAGGCTCTGTCAAGACCAGGGTGGGAGACTTTTGGTTGAGGGCTGCTCCTCAGGTCCTAACCTCCAGTTCTGGGTGGGGTGAAGTTCCAGAATCTCCCCCCTGCAGCCTTGCCAGGTGAGAGGAACCAAGGGTGGGGCCGGCCCGGGGCAGAGGGAGAGGAAGCCAGGGACACCAAGCCAGGGACACCAGATACCTTTGTGATCTGGGCCTTTGTGCCAGCACCTCCTAGGCTGTGAAATTCCCCTGCAAAAAATAACTCTCTTGCTGTTCTGATCCCTCCCCTCTGATCGGGGGTGGCAGGCAGAAGCACAGTGAGGACAGGCCGTAGGCACCAGGCAGGGGCACCTAGTGACAGCCCTACAAACTGATGTTGGCTGCGCACCTACTACGGGCTTGGGGCTGTTCTAAGCGCTTTATTAATATTAACTCATTTAATTCTTCCTACGAGATGGGTGTTACCATTATGCCCATTTTACAGGTGTGGGAAACTGAGGCTCAGGATGGATAACTTGCCGTGATCACATAGCTAGAGGTTAGAGGAGGCTGGCTCTGTCCTTTGTCACCTGTGGTCCATCCTGCCCCATGCAGCCCCTCCTCCAGTCCTCTGCCCCAAGCCATCAATTAAGATTCTTACAGCCTGACTGTGACTTGTCAAAGGTCTCTCTTTACCCCACCTCACTCACTCTGGAACCAGAACAGGGTTTGAGTGAGACAAACCTAGGTTCTACCTGGACCGAGACCTTGCCTCTAGGCCCATTTCCACGTCGGTAAGATGGGGTCCAGATGGCCACAACCTGGACAGGCTGGTGTGGGGTCCTGAAGGGGGGCCCTTGTATCTAAATGTGGAGACACCAGGGGCTAGGCCTTGCCTCCCAGGCATGTAACCGTTTGTTTGTCTCCATCTCTTGGAGTAACTGTGAGAATTAAATGAACATCAGACCGTGGCACAGAGCCTGGTACATACTTGGTCCCCACTCCATGACTCACTTTTTTCTCCCCTCAATTTTCCTGCCATAATAGTAACGTTTATTGAATACGTACTCTGTGCAGATCCTGTTATAAGTAGCCACCTTTATTAACTCCTTGAAACCTTATAAAGCGGTTCTCAAAGGGGGGTCCCTGGAGCATCAGCGTCACCTGGGAACTTGTTGGAAGTGCAGGAGCTCAGCAGACTCGCCCCAGACGTGCTGAGTCGGAAACTGAGGGTGGGGTCCGGCATTCTGCTTTTTAAAGAGCCCTCCGGGAGAACGACTCACTTCTGACAACCCTGGGAGACGGGTGCTATTCTTTCTTTTGCAGCACGGCATGCAGGATCTCAGTTCCCTGACCAGGGATCAAACCCACACCCCCTGCAGTGGAGGCGCAGAGTCCTGACCACTGGGCCGCCAGGGAAGTCCCCAACAGGTACTATTCTTATGCTCACTGTACAGAAGAAGAAGCCGAAGCTCAGAGAGGTTGACCTGCTCCAGGTGACAGGCCCACTAAGTATCAGAGGGAGGACTGAACCAAACCACCAGCCACCAGGCTGTCCTCACAGCCCCCGCACTGCAGCCTGATGGTGCAAAGCTTGTGAAAGATGCTCAGGAATTCCAGGTCGCGTCAGTGACTGTGGCCCCAGAAAAGGGATGGTAACGCCCCTCCTACCACCGCGGGATCTGAGTGCAACAGAAGGCCCCCACCCACTCCCAGGGCCCCGCAGGCACAACCACAGCCATTTCCAACCCTTTATTGGGGCGCTGTCAGCCCCAAATAAATATAATACATTAAACCCAGAGCTGAGGGAATCGTGCACCCCGGGAGGTGCCCCCCATAACCCCAGCCGAGCACAATAAGTTAGTGGGGGGCCTGCCGAAGGCCGGGCCGGTGCCCTGGCGGGGCAGGCGATGGCAGCTGGACTCACACGCTGGTCTAAAGTGCATCTCGGTTCTGTGGTCCCCATGTCTGCGTGGCCCCTGGCCGGGCCACTGGGAGGGGTGGGCGGGAGGTTCCCGGCGCTCACACCGAGCCAGCAGTGGCCACCGAGCCTCTGTGTCCATCTGTCCATTTGGGGAGATGGCCGAGTGGCCAGATATCCTCAGGAAAAGCTGTCGTCGGACCGTGGCTGGGAGTCGAAGGGAGGGTCTGAGATGGTGATGCCTTGATGCAGCTTCTCCAGCGAGAACTTCATCTGGGGGAAGAGGTGGGCAGGGTGGGGGATGAGTGCTGGGAGGGGCGATGCATCCCCCAACATGCCGCAGCTGAGGAACTGGGGAAGGTCCAGAGAGGCCAAGGTCAGCCTGTGCCTCTGCACCCCAGCCATTCTGCACCCAGTTTTACTTCTCATAGGCAGCAGGTGGAAGGGGCCCAGGTGGCCTGGGTTCAAGTCCTGGCTCTGCTACTTACTGGGTAACCTTGGGCAAGTCCCTTAACCGTCCCAGGTCCCTCAGCTGAAACGTGGGTCAGTAACATACCTGCTTCACAGGATTAATTCAGGGATCTGACGGGTGGACGCCTAGGACCTGGCACACAGGAGGTGCTGGGTACACGTTAGCTATTCTTACTCCCTGCCGTGCGACCTTGGGAATGCCTCTACCTCAACGTTCCTGTCTATTAGATGGGGGGTAACAAGAGCACCCCCCTCGGAGGCTGGCCATGAGAAACAAATCAGTTGGTCATTTTAGCTCTTAGAACAGCCCGGCTCAATTGGTGTCTGCTGTTAGTATTAATTTGTGCAGTCAATCCCATGCCCTTGGCAGTTTGAGAGAGGAAAATCAGAATTGAACTGAGGATGGGAAGGCCCTGACCTCGCTCTCTCTGAGCGACGGGACCCCAGCCTCAATGATCCCTCTCCCCTGTCCTGCACAGCCCTTTCCTGCGTGAGCATCTCCCTCTGAGCATGATTTCAGGGTGCAACGAGGCCCCTAAAGGTGAGCCTCAGCATTCCAGTCCATGGTGACCAGGAATGATTTTCACCATCACTGGCACCCAGCCAACGCCAGATGCTCCCCAGCGCCCGGCATCTGTGCTGACGCCTCCCCCCACCACATTTACTGAGCACTTGCTTTGCGGGATCTCACTAACAACAGTGAATGCAGGTGAGGTGTTTGCATGAGCTGGGCCCTACTCAGATGCTAACTCCTTTAATCCTCACAGCAGCCTTTGAGGTAACATCCATTATCATCCCGTTTACCAGAGGAGGAAGCCAAGGCCCCAGTGGTGAAGTCACCTGCACGAGGTCACGGGTCAGAATTTGAACCTGGCCGTCTGAACCGATGCTGCCAGCGAATTACAGTGGTTGTCTGGGGCAACCCCTTCTGGAGATGAGATCCCAATAACCTTCGGAGAACCTCTTTCCCACCCTCACGTGACCCCTTAGTCACCTCATAGGCGGGGAGGGGTTCAGTGACCAAGCCTTATCCCTGGCCACTATGACTGGTTCAGGGATGGGAATGTGACCTTTGGATGTTACCCTGGAACTGTAGGTACCGTATTGGTCATCCTAGGATGCACCAAACAAAGGCAACCCTGGGGGTGGGCAGAGTCAAGACCTGGTAAGAGAGACTGATTCTTACTACTATTGAGTGGCTGGATCGAGCCATGCCTGAAGTCAGACATCCCTGGACTTTTTTCCCAGGATGAGAACCAGTAAGTTCTTTCTTCCATCCCACTGATTTTTCCAGCAACCCTGGGAGGTAGGGACTATGAATGGCTTTCTCATGTAACAGAGAAGGAAAGCGAGGCCCAGATGCACACGCCGCATCTTGGGATATGAATGCAGGATCCCGCAGCCCAGAGCCGCACCTCATCCAGGAGCTCCACAGAAGCCCGCAGGATCTGCCTCCACTTGTGCACCTCGACGCTGTGGAACTGCTTCTGCAGGGCCAGGATCTCCGCCCACTCCGTGGCCGTCTGGGGGAACTTGCTGTGGGGGATACAGGGCCTGAGTGGGAGCTGGGCCTCCCCCGACCTCCCCAAGCTCCCAGCTCCCTGGGGCTACCCACTCACCCCTTGGCCAGGGCCAGACTGTGCCAGGACTCGAAAGTGTGGGCTGTCCTCTCCAGGGACCAGAGGCGGTAAAAGAGGAGGACGTTGAGGGCAATGAGGACGATGAGGCTGGGGGAGGGGTCAGAGGTCAGAGGTCAGGATACCAACGTTCCCACAAGTGGGGGGTCACCCACGTGACCACACCTTGAAGGGGTGCCATGATTAGCCCTCTTTTCAGAGGAGGAAACTAAGACTCAGACAGGGTGAGTGCCACGCCTAAGGTCACACAGTCCATAAGCAGCAGAGTCGGGGTTCAAACCCAGGCCTGTCTGATGCCCGAGCCCTCAACTGCTACTCCAGGCCACCTCGCTGGGGGAGCTGGGGGCACGGAGTGAGGACAAGGGGCTGAAGCTGAGGGTGAGACACAGGTGAGGGGAGGTCAGGACGCAGGACCCTACCTCACACAGATCCTGAGGAGGCACAGAGGGGGAGACAAAGAGATGAGAGCCGCCCAGCCGGTCCCGGCCACCCCCCGACCCCGGCAGCCCTGAGCTGAGCGCACCGCTCAGCACCTCACTGGACTGCTGTTATTGGCAAACTGAGGCCCAGAGAGGCTGAACGTGTGGCCGATCTCTCACTGCCCAGGGTCTGCGGGGAGCATGGATCTCATCTCCATTTCCTCAGAGCGCCGTGCCCCTAGCCCCAGCCTCTGTGCATGTCACTCTCCCCGCCTAATCCCCGTGGGGTCTCAGCTCAGAGTCCTCTGCTTTCCTGGGAAGCCTTCCCTGACGGCCTACCTGTCCAGCCTGGAGGAAGCCTTCACTGGCCTCCGAAGGCTTCCCTGTCCCCTCCGCCCATGTTTCCTCCATCACCACCCCATCCCTCTGGTCTGGTGCCAGGTCTGTCTCCCCCCAGTAGCTGGTCGCTACTGTGTCCCTCGCATCACACAGCTCAGGGCTGGGCACAGAAAACCTGAATGAAGTGTGACATTGCTCCTTTTGCATACCTCTCCTGGTTCACCCAATTCCGGCTCCCTCAGGGGCCTGCTCCTCCAGCCCTGGGGGCGCGGTCAGGCCCCTCTGACCCCCGCCAGAGCCCCGAGGCTTCCCTCTCCCTGCAGGGATGACCTCGCCATGGCAGACTGAGCAGTACACCATGGGAGGAGCCCTGCTGGGCGCATCTCAAACGTCACCTCCTTTAATCCTTGCTATGGGGTGAGGAGCCCGTGCTCTCACGTAAGCAGAGACCCAGAGAGGCCAAGCACTTGCCCAAGCTCACACAGCCAGGGTGCAGATCCAGGCCTGTCTGACCCCCAAGCCCGGCCCCCTTACTCACACAATGCTGATGAGAAACAGGGCGCTGGGGATGCCTGCCCCGGGGCCCTGGTCCACGGACGGTTCTGCGAAGCGGGAGCTGAGGGAACCTGCGGGGGAGCAACTCGGAGTCAGACAGACTCATCCCCACCCAGACCCCCAGCTCCTCCCCCGCCCCCCCGACCCCAGGCCTGACGGAACCCACCTGAGGGGTGCATGCCAACCCGGGCGCAGGGGTCGGGGTCCGGGTGCTGCGGCCCGTCACCGTGGCCCCTCCAGCTCAGGGGCCGCTTCCGCCTGCGCAGGCCGGACAGCAGCCCGCGTGCATCCTTCCCGCCTTCCTCCAGAGACAGCTTCTCGGCCTTGGCGAGCTCTCGCTCTGCAGACACGAGAGAGGACCCTGCACGTCTGCACCCGACCCGGCCCCGACCCCGTCTGTGGCCCTGGCCGGACCCCGGTCCCCTACCCAGGTGGTGGAAGTACTCTTCGATGCCGCTCCACGAGTTCTTCTCGATGAGCGACTTCACAAGGCTCCAGGGCTGCTTCCGATAGCGGATCTCGGAGGACACGCTGGGGTCGGGAAAGGGGCGAGGGGGTCAGGCTCTGACTCCAGCCTTGCTGTCCCATTCCCGGGGGCAGCCTTCCCTCCCCTGATTCAGAGAGGACCCCTTGTCACCCACAGACAAAACAGACACCCCCCCAAGGGTTCCCTGTGATCCCCACTCACCACCCCACTCGGCCCGCAGCCCCTTCTCTGTCCACACCCACTACCCGGGCAGGTCTCCCGCCTTCGGCGCTGCCCCAGCACTGCCCACCCAGACTGCCATCCTAGCCTACACCTCACCCTCGAACCCCTTCCATCTTGCTGCTGCGTCCAACTCCACACGGGCTTCTGAGAGACATCCCAGCAAGTCCCAAGCTGAGCTCCAATCTTCCCCCAAACCTGCCCCTCCCCACCTTCCCCTCCCGGTCAAGGGCGGCTCCATCCTTCTCGTGGCTCAGGCCAAACACCTCGGGGTGTTCCTGACTTCTGCTCGCCTGCCACGGTGGCAACCACCATTCTGCAGCTGACTTGGGGTGGGGAGACTGGGGCAGGGGCCCTGCGACCATCAGGGGTCAGGTGGAGGGGCCGGGCCACTGCTCACCGGAGGCGGGCCTTGTTCCGGGCAAGGCCCAGGATGCAGTAGCGGTGGGCAGTGTAGAAGTAGTCTTGGTAAGGGATGCCCTGCGTCAGCACCTCTGAGTCCACCACACACCCGCCTGCCTGCGGGCCGTGCCGGAACAGCGTCTGCGGGGCCAGGGGAGGAACAGGGAGTCAGCGCCATGCCCCCCACCCTGGCCCCCGGCCACCCCACCCGCTGGCCACCCTGCCTGGCACACCTGTGTCTCCACCACAGAGGCGCTCTTGGGCCCCAGCGGGTTGCTGATGGGAATGGTGTAGGTCAGCACTCGGCGCTGGCGGCACTCGCTGTCCCCGCTCCAGGGGCTCAAGGTCACGTCTGGAGGATGGAGGGGCAGAATGAAGACACCACTCTCCAGTCCTTTGCCCACAGGCTGTAGGAGACTCAGCCTTTCTGGAAGGTTCCAGTTCTCTGGGGACTTGCCCCCAAACCTGCGCCTCCTCCCTGCCCCCACCCCGGTGTCTGCCCCGTCTTCCCTCTGGACGCCCAAAACTTCAGACGTTGATGATCCTCAGAGCTGGGACCGCTCTCGTGCCTACACTTCTCAGCCCTCCTGGGCCACCTCCTCTACTCCTGCAGCCCCAGTCTCCTCTCCTTACCAGTCCTGGCTTCTCCCCTGAGCCTCAGACCTAGGGTCCTGCCACCTCTTGAACACCTTCCCCTGGAAGTCCCCAGGGCCCCTCACACCCACTGGCCTCCGCATCTCTTCAAACACATCCCTCCTCGCCCCACTGTCCTCCAGGCTTCCTGCAGAGCCCTGAGCCTCGTCCTGGACACTCCCTCCCTGTCTATTCACTGACCGCCTGAGCACTGTCCTAGTTCAGCCCATCCTTGCCTGTCCAGGGCCCCTCTTCAGCCTCCCCCTGAGCTCCTGGCCTCCGTCTCTACCCCTGGTCCAGCGGTAGCTTCTTAAAGCCAAGCCTGACCCTGTCCCTTATCTGTCTACAACACTCCATGGCTCCCTAGTACTGCCAGACAGAGTCTGAGCTCCTCAGTCTGATGTGCCAGTCTCTCCAGGATATAAGCATAGTTTTGGGGGACTCGAGTGCCCCCAACACAAGACATAGTCTTACTCATTCTGCAGGGGATTCTATGTGGTTCATTTTCATCAATACAGAAAAAAGAAACAGAGAAAACTACCATCTGAGTAGGCCCTCCCCAACTTGAATCTCTTTTGCAGCCTCCTGAGCTCCCTGCTAGTCCCCTGGTCAGCCCTTCTGCCTCTGCTCGTGCTGTGGCTTCCCCTCTCCACACCTGGCCACAGGGGCCCAGCCTCAGGGGGCTTCTCCCAGTGCCAGCCTCCAGCCTCAGGATCTTTGCAGGTACCCTGCTGGTCTCCTGGACTCCTCTCTCCCACCTCCTCCACTTTCCCTAAGAAAGTTCCTCCTTCAGGCCTTCGTTTCAACGCCACATCCTTCCAGCAGCCTTTCCTAACACCCCCCAGACCACAGCCACCTCTCTGACATACACACTTATCTGCCTGAGTATCTGTTTACTGCTGTTCTCACTAGATTCTGGAGTTCATCTGTCCTGGTCTCTGCACAGGCCTGACAGAGCGCTCATTAACTCGTATTTATTAAATGCTTACTGTCTGCTACTGTTCTAGGCACTTGTCTAGTATTAACTCATTTAGTTCTCCTGATACCCTGACAAGGCAGCTAACTAGTATCACCCGCATCACACAGAAGAAACCGAGGCACAGAGAGGGTCCGCACCTGGCCCAAGGCCACTCAGCTGGTAAGAGGCGGAGCCCCTCTGGCCTCACAGATGCTGCTTTTAACTCCCCAGCCTGCCACACCTGCTCTGCACAGCGGTGCCTGCCCGTCTCCTGGTCTGCCCCTCCTCACCCCCTCCCGTGTACCTTGGTCACCTCGGCCCCTGACCTGTGAACTTGCACTGCTGCAAGAAGCCCTGCAGGAAGGGCGAGTCTGAGAAGAGCATCTGCTGGAGCCGCTCGGCACCCACGTGGAAGACGGAGTTGATGAGGAGACGACCGGAGAGGTCGGGAAGGAGGGCCGCCAGGTCGGCTGGGCGACAGAGAAGGACAGGGGATGAGGCTGCCTGCGTTCCTCAGTTTCCCTCTGAGTGACCGCTCCTCCCCACTCCCAGGCCTTGTGGGGTGCCTGGGCAGCCCCGTCCTCCTGGACCAGAGCGGACACAGACACGGAGCTACTCAGCCCCCTCCACCACAGGATGGCTTGAGGGTGGGCGTGTGCCCCAAGCCCAGACAATCAGAGCTACCACCATGGGTTCAAGGCAGAGCACACACCTAGGCTCACGCACCTGCAGTCCCAGTGATGACAGGGGTGGGCCTGCCCGTTAGCCTGAGCTTTCGGCCCCAGTGATTGGTTCAGGGGTGGGTGGATGGGGGTGTGTGTGTGTCCCAAGCCAGGCCATCAGCCACAGTGAGGGGCTCAGGGGTGGGCTTGCTCTCCAGTCAGAGCCAACCCTAGAGCTTTTGGTGCAGCCACTGGGAGAACCATGCTTTCTCTCTGCTAGGCTTGTCTGGGGCAGGACTGGGGCTCTTTCTGCCACAAGAGTAGAAGCTATCTGAGAATAAAGTTGGCACAGAGAAAATGGAAATGATGATGACGATGATGATATAATAACAGCCAACACTTACTGACTGGCCCAAACACTTTACCTGTATTAAGACATTTAATTCTCTCAATGACAACACTATGAAGTGGGTAGTGTTATTGCTAACCCCAGGTAAGGAAAATTTTTAGATGAGGAAAATGAGGCTCAGAGAGGTTGAATAATTTGCCCAAGTCACACAGCTAGGAAGCAGCGCGGCCAGGATGTGAGCCCCAGCCATCTGGCTTCAGCGCCTATACTCCTATCCACCCTGCTAAGCCGCCTGCAAGCAGAGCTAAATACAGACAGATTTCTAACAACACCATTTAAACGCCTTATCTTATCTGCCTACTCCGTGGACTTTTCAGTCCCACGAGCCAGCGAATCCCTCGGTGCAGCCCCTGTGAGTGAGGTTTGTACCCAAAGCAAACGAATTGGCCACCTGCCTCACCTTCCTCCCCCGTGGATGAGGAGGAGTTACTCGTGTCTGTCAACAGCTCCTCACTGGGCAGCAGATCCAAGGGGCCCAGGGAGGCGGGCCCGTCAGGGGGGGCGGGCTCTGAGCTCGCGGGTTCGGCCACCGGGGTCACTGTCTGGCTGGAGGAGGCGTCTGGCTGGCTGTCTGTCTGCTCCTCCTTGTCTTCCTCTGCCTGCAGAGAAAAGTTTAATCCAGCCTTGCCCCAGCCTAAGGGCCCCTTGTGTACCCACATCCACCAGAAGGCTTCGAGACTGTAGGAGAACCAGTGCCGGGGAGGTCATGTGTAGCTCTTCGCTGAGCTACGGGGGGCCCTGGGGCCACCCAGACGAGGACTCCTCTCAGCCTCTCAGCCAGGCCTGTCCTGGATGCCTGGGCCATGAGCTTTCTTATGCCTGTCCTGTCCATGCCTTATCTGTTTGTATCCGACCTCATCCAGCCAGCCAGCCCTCTATCGGCTCTTCTGTCTCTCCCGCTTCCCATCTATCTACCTGCCCCATCTTTGCCTGTCTCTCTCTTTCCCTACCTGTGCCTAGTCTCCTTGCCCATCTTCCCAGCTCCATCCCATCCCTCCATCCATCCCCTCACTTACCCCTCCATCTACCTCTTCTCTGTCCATTCCCCCCCTGTCCCCCCTCAATCTGTCAGTCTGTCCCTCTCTCTCCCCGGCACCACCCAGCACCCTCCTCGCTTCTCCACGCGCCCGCTCACCCCATGGTCTGCGTCACTGCTGGCCCGGGAAAGGCTGGGGGTGATGCGGCCACGGCGCGAACCTGCCGGACTTGGCTCCTGGCTGTGGTCAGCTGCCCCTGAGGAGGTGATGTCGCTCAGGGCGATTACATCTCCCACTTCCTTGGGGCTCCTACAGAGAAAGAGAGGGAGTAAGACCGCTGCATCTTCGAGACATCCACACACCCTCCTGGTCTCCCAGACTTTGTACCCCCGCCTCAGTCCACCCAGGACTCCAGGAGCTCTGCTCGCAGCCCCTGCTGCCTCCTCCCGACCCCCGGAACCAGCCTCCAGCTACCGACTCACCCTAGACCATTCAGCTGCAAGGGGCAGACATAGTCTTCATCCTCGCTGGTGAGGCCCAGCTCTGAGCCGTAGCACTGATGCACCAGGTGCCAGAGCTCTCGGGGACTCAGCGTCTGGGCAGGCAGGACGTTAGGTTGGCCTCCACCCTATCAGGGCCAGAGTCCTTCCACCTGCGCCCACCAGCCCTCAGCCTCAGCAGTTCCCCTGGTGTCCACAAGGGGGAGCATGACCTCCCATCCCAGACCTCTCCCAATCGCACTCCGCACCCCATCGCATAGGAGCCAGCGTGCTCAGGAATTCTCCCTTAGGTCCTCACAATACTTCCACAGCTACAGGTTAAAGTTCCCAGTTTTAAAGAGAATATGAGGCCCAGGGTGGAGAACTCGTGCTTGAGGTCAACTCTGGGGTTCAAACCCAGCCAGACTCCAGAGCCAATGCTCCCACCTGCCATGCTGTCCTGCCCCCAACTACTTTCCCAGGTGTCCTCAGAAGCTACCCATGGCTGGAGTGGCTGGATGACGCTGATGAGATCTAACAGTAATAACAGTAGCAGTACCAGCAGCTGACATCCGCTGAGTTGTTACCATGTGCCAGGCACTCTTCTAACCCTTTAGGCATGCGAACTCAACAAGTCTTCAAAACCATTCTGTAAAGTAGGCGCTAATGTTGTCATCATTTTAAGATAATGACGCTGAGCCACAGAGGTGGGTGATGTCATCCAATTAGGAAGTGACTGTGTTGAGATGTGATCCCAGGGGGCTGGGGTAGCCCTGGAGCTAACCACTGGACTGCACTGCCTCCCACAAGCTGACATTTCCAAGCTCTATTCTAGGCCCAGCTCCGGTGCTGTGAAGGAGGGACGGTCTGCATCTGACCAATGGGGTTCGGTGACTCGCACTCGGTGACGGAGCTGAACCCCATCCCCAACAGTCTGGCTGCCCTTGTCCTCCCTGGAGACTTTGACACTGCACTGTCCCTCCCTCGGGCTCCTGCTCCAGTGCTCTCGCCCCTGAGGATGGCCATAGCTGGAGCTGCCCCTGAAGACAGGAAGTGAGTTCAGCCCTGCTGGAGGAGTGGGTTGGGGCCTTCTGAGGTGCTACAAGCCAGCAGTAGCAGCCACTGTGTGATGCCTACCTGACATCTATCCACCATCCCTTCCTGCCAGCAGAACTCTGATTTGTTTGGGGTGAAAATCTTCCCCAGCCCCAGGGAATTATAACTCGCTTATATCAACTCATTTTTCCTTTGCCACATACCCAGCTTCCTGTGCAACCAAGGGTGATCATGTGACCAAGTCTCAGCCAAAGAAATACAAGGAAAAGTCTGCTAAAGGAGGCTTTCCCTTCCTGATCAAGGAATGCCCACTTTCCATCCATCCCTTTCTTCTTTCATGTTTGGGACACTTAACTGAGGGCATGACATCTGGAGCTGTAGCAGCCACCTGCAACCATGAGGCAACAAGCATGTGGACAAAACATCAATATGCAGAAGGACGATGGTGTGGAATAATGGACAAGAGCTTGGGTCCTGGATGACATAGGGAGCCCTCAAATCTACCCCGGATTGCCTGCCTCCAGACCTCTTGTTACATGGGCATCAGTGTGATTAAGTGGACTCCAGAGCCTGACTGTAATGGGTCAGAATCCCAGCTCTGCCACAGAAAGCATATGTGCCCATGGGCAAGGCTTTCCCTCTGTGCTTCACTGGTGAAATAAAGATACTAACCACACTGCCTTGAAGGGTGGCTGTGATGATTAAATAAGTTAATTCATGGAGAGCTCAGAACAGTCCCTTGCACCCAATAGCTCTGTTAAGTGTTAGCTATTATTATTATCATCTGAAGTAATTCAGTGTCTGTCTGTTTAAACCATTGTCTGGTTGGGTTTGCAGCTACTTGCAGCTGAATGCATGCCACATAAACTCATGCAACCACAGTGGGCATTCCAGGAGAGCCCACTCAGGGCTGGCCCATAATAGACTATCAGAATGTGAGAAGTAAATGTCTGAAATCCCTTACTCAAAATCTTTGGGGTAAGACTTGATTCAAAAGTAAGAAATTTGGGGATTTAAGAAAGATAATACACTGCCTATACAATAATACAGCACTAAAAATACCTATATTATATTTAGGATCCAGTAAGTACAGTGTATACCAGAGGTTCTCAAAGCGTGGTCCAAGGATTTCTGGGCATCCCCCGGACGCTTTTAGGGACTCCATGAGGGCAAAATCATTTTCATAAGTATGGTAAGTGTTACTAGTAGTAGATCACTTGCCTTTTTCACTTTTATTCTCTCATGAGTGTACAGTGGAGTTTTCCAGAGACTATGTGACCTTATCATTGTTCTGGTGGCTAATGTAATGTGTGTTTGTGTATCTTGTGTTTAAAAATCTCCCAGTTTCAGGACTTCCCTGGTGGTCCAGTGGTTAAGACTCTGTGCTTCCACTGCAGGGGGGCGCGGGTTCGATCCCTGGTTGGGGAACTAAGATGCCACATGCCACGCAGCGAGGCCAAGAAATTAAAGAAATAAAAAACACACTGAAAAACTTACTCTCTGTGGGAGGCCTTCCCACTGACCCACTGCACCACTACCTCTCCCAAACCTGCCCTTCTTCTGTTCCTTTCTCAAACTCTGAACACTTTAAAAAATTTTCTCCCAGTTTCAATTTCTAATACAGTATATATTGATAGATATACTCTACTTAAACAGAAGCCCTTTGGAGTCTATAATTATTTTAAAGAGTGCAAAGGATTCCTGAAACTACAGAGTTTGAGAATCACTGGTATGTTCTGTACTGGATACTGTAATATTATACTGAGTCACAACTATATTTAAGATTTACCCCAGTCATTCACATTATTATTTTTTGGTCCTCAAACATATGAAAAGTCCCATTAGTTGAGATAAATACAGACCTGTGTTATACAAGAAGCACACGTGGTGTTTTAAGTTTAATTAAAACTGAAATTAAATTAAAAATGCAGATCCTCAGTCACACTAGCCACGTTTCAAGAGTTCAACAGGCAAGTGTGGCCAGTGGCTACCATACCGACAGCACAGCACAAAACTCTGTTAGACAGTGCTGATAGGGACTGTAAACCATGTCAGCTCAAGTCAGGTTTTGCTTTACCAAAAACCTCCCCATCTTGTCAGGTTTTGCTTTACCAAAAACCTCCCCATCTTCGGAGCATTTTTGATTTGCAGGTGTTGACTAAGCGGTTGTGAGTATGCATTTCTCATGGGCAGGGTGTGGCACCGGAGGCTGTGGCGGCCCCCTGTGGGGGCCTATGGAAGAGCTGCAGGCACATTGGGTCTGGTGCCCATGGAGAAGAGCTGGAGGGGTCCTCCAGTTCCCCGAGTCCTGGCATCTCTGGCTCCATGGTCCCCCCACTCCAGCCGTCCCCCTAGCCCCCCTGCCCAGGATTCGCCCAGGCCCACCTTTTCAAGCAGTGCGTTCTGCCAGAGGCGGAAGATGAGGAGGAAGCAGCGATCTCGGGCCCCAAAGGAAGTGAAGAAATGCTGCAGAAGAGAGAGGTGTGTGAGCCCTGGGGGAGAGACAAGGCTGGAGGGAGGAGGGAGCTCCACCCGCTGCACCCTGTTCCCGGCTCTCCACGCTGATGTATGTAATCATTCATCCCTTCCCTCATTCCACAGAATATCTGTCCTGTGCCCAGCCCAGCACTGGATGACCCTGGAATCACCACGATGTGGAGATGGCCCCCGGCCCCGGCCCCAGGGCTCACAGTCCAGAGCTCACAGCCCAAACTGGCTGGGCTGCTTGGGGGAAGCCCAAGGCACATTCCCAGTCTCCTATGCCCACAGTGGGTGGCCAACGGATCCCCTTTTGGCCAAGAAAACACAAAGGGAAGTCTGCTTGAAGTCTTCCCGCCCCATTTCCTTCTCCAGTCCCGTCTGGGCCACTGGTGTGAGGCAGCCCTCTTGGATGGACCCTGAGGCAACAATCATGATACATGGAGCATCAGGGAAGGCTTCCCGGTGGAGGAGGCCTCTGAGCTGATAGAATTTTTCTGTTAATACTATCCCTGAACAGCTGTGTCAGGGGACAGACTGCAGGGCCTGAGCCAGGAGCAGGTGCAGGAGTCCGGGTCAGAGACTACAGGAGCCCATGCTGGGGCCGGGAGAATAAAGAGAAAGGGAAGATGAGAGAAGCTGGGTGCTGAGTCAACAGGGCTCTGGGTGGTGGGGAGGAGAGAGGAGCTGGTGAAGATCGGGGACCCCGGGGCTCCCGTCTGCTCTCGCTAACCTTCTCATTCTCCGTGCAGATCTGGATGGCGTTGGGGATCAACTTGGCCGTCTTTTCCTTCTTCAGACACGTCACTTCCTTCAACTGGATGGAAATCTGAGGACAAAAGACAAGTCAGAAGGGGCCAGGGCCCTGCCCGCCCTGGGGCCCCTCCTCGTCCCAGGCCGGTCGGCTCACTGTCGTCTCCCAGCGGAAGATGTTGCTGTAGAAGCAGATCCAGTTCTCGGAGAGATAGAGGCGGCCCTGGAGGAGGATCTCGCGCTGCAAGGCACAGGAGTAATCTGAGGCGGCCGAGGGAGAGACGGGCAGACACCCGAGTCACACGGCTGTCCTGGCCGCTGGGCCGGCACATGCGGCAGGGTCAGGAGGGCAGAGCCGGGAGCCCCGGGTCTGGCTGGCAGGGACTCACCCACAATGAGGCGTTCGGCTTCAGGGAGCTTGCTGAACAGTTTACGGAAGTCCTCATTCCGCTGCTTGTACGTGGGGCTCAGCATCTGGGGGAAGTTTGGGAGGTGAGAACCGGGACAGGGGGCCGCACCCCTAATTCTGTCCCCCAAAGCTCCCAGCACCCCTCAGTCTCCTCAGCCTGGGAGGAGCCTCTCTGAGGCTTCAGTGTCTAGCTCACCTCTGGCTCCTACTGCCTGTTAACACAAGAGTAACCATAACGAGAGCCATTTACTGATTGCTACCTAAGCCAGGTCCTGTACCACGTACCCACCAGTATCACTGACTCGCAGTGAATGTTCCCTTCAGTCTAGTAAGGTCAGAACTGTTTCTCAAGGAGAGAGAAACCCAGAGAGGTTAAGCAACTCACTCAAGGTCACAGAGCATGTTAAGTAGCAGCATAGGATGTGACCCCCAGGTCTGCTGACCCCAGCACCCACTCTGTGACTACTGCAGCCAGGGGCCCCCTGGTTCAGCACCTGTCCCCCTCCCTCTCATCCTTCCAGCAAGGCCCCCTGCCCCGATACTTACACTGTACCAGCTCTGCATCTTCTGGAAGAGAAAGGAACGGAGTCAGAATGAGCCTCGGGATGCCCCTGCCCTCCCCCCCATCGCTCCCCCCACCCCACCTGGGCTTGCAGCAACTGACCTTGCTGTTGCGGATGAAGTTCCGGCTGCCCAGGCTCTGGGTGCCGGGTGCCCCAGGCACCCCACCCTTCTCTGAGGAGCTATCTGACCCCTTCTCCACCATGGTACCCGGTTCCGGCTCAGGTGGGGGTCGGCTTGGCGGCAAGAGCTGAAGCCGCTTACGGAGAGATGGGGAGCTGCTTGGCGTGCTCCGGCCAGAGTGCGGGGTGGTGCTGGGGGAACAGGAAGAGGGGCATTGTGGGGAAAAACAGTCTGGGGTGGGGGGACAGGCCGGCGTGGAGGGGACAGGCCAGCGTGGGGGGGGGCCCACCCATCAGCCCATTGATCCCCACCTACCCACCCTGCTCCACTTCCTAGCCATGTGACCCAGAGCAGGCCCCCTAGCTCCCCAGGCCTCGGTCAGTTCATCTGTAATCCAAGGGTGAGAAATGCATGTCCTCTTCTAGTTGTCTGGAGGGTTAAACAAATCGGTACATGTAAAGGGCTTCTAACAGAGCCTGGCACATAGTGAGCTCTCAGTAATGCCTGCCGGGCTTAAAATTAACTTATTAATTCATTCATACAATAAATATTTATTGAACAACCACCTTCCACTCAGTGGCTTGAGCTAAAAACCTAAGCATCTTCTTCTTTCCTACTCACCCCTCATTTTTACTCTATTAGCAAGTCCCACATGGTCCAGCTCTAAAATCTCTCTCCATTATTTCTATTTGGCCCACCTCCCCCGGCTGCAGCGGCCTGGCCCAGCCTCCATGCTCCCCGCTCCTGGACATCGCAGTAGCCTCCTCGCTGCTCAGGTCAGGGACCTCCTGGCTTAGTCCTCTCCCCCTGCATTCGACTCCAGGTGAAGGCAAGGTCCTTACCGCCTCTGCTCAGGGGCCAGTTCTCCAAGATACCTCCTCTCGCCCCTCCATGTAAACCACATCCCCTCTCCCGCGCCCCCTCCCTCTTCTCTCTCCCCCACGCGTTTCAAATCCTCCCACACCAGGAGGTGCACTTCACAGGGGAAGGGGGTTTTGTTCCCAGCTGCACCCCATTGCCTAGAATGAGGCCTGGCGCACAGCAGGTGCTCCGCAAGCTTTTGCCCCTGTAGACTGAATGAGTGATTGACCCCCCCCCGCGCCCCCCACCCTCCAAACTTGGATTCCACCAAGTGTACCACTGGCCCAACCCTCCGCAGGCTGAGGCTGCTGCAGATCTCAGCTGGACCACTTCCCTGTGACCTTGGGCAAGTGCCTGAACCTTTCTGTGCCTCAGTTTCTTCTTGAGCATAATGGGGATAACAGCGGTATCCACCTCCCGGGTTGTCCGGAGGACATACATACACAGAGCCCACCACCTGGAAGGTGCTCAGGCTGAGTAGGGACTGTCAGGCTGAGATAGAACACGCAGCCCTGCCGCCACCCAGAGCACTTGCTGCCGAGGTGCCACGCTGAGCCCTGCACAAACACCTCAGCCTGGTATTTGGAGCCCAAACGGACGCCAGCCCCAGTCAGTCACCCCTAAGTGCACATGGAGCACCCGCCCTGCACCGGGCACTGGGGACACAGAAGTGGGCAAGACAGACCCAACAGCTGCCCGCAGGGACCTGACATTCTGATGGGGGAACAGAGACGATCAGTAAGAGATCATGTAAATAAGGATGATGATCTCAGACACTGGTCAGTGCTGTGAGGCAGCGCTGCGCACAGGGGCAGCGCCAGCAGTGCCTGGAAGCTGTCAGAAATGCAGCCTGGAACCTACCGCAGACCTCCTGAATCAGGAAGTGTGGGTGGGGCCCAGGAGACTCTAATGCATGTTCAAGTTTGAGGACCACGGAGATAAGGAGGGCTAAGTGGGTTGGTGTGCAGGGACCACTTGAGCTGAGCCCAAAAGACAAGGAGCAGATCTGGCAAAGGGCCGGGGAAGACTGTTTTAGGGGCAGGAACGGTGAGTTCCGGCACAGGACTGAGTTTGGCAGGTCTGAGGAGGAGCGAGGTGGCCAGCGGGGCTGGGGAAGGAGGACAGGAGGCCACAGGCCCACCTGCAGGCCCTCTGGGCCCTGAGCAGGTGTTCGGGCTTCACCCTGACGGCCCTGGTGAGTTCGGGAAGGGTTTAAAGGAGGGGTGACCACATTCCTCCCCTGCCTCATCTTCCTGCCTCTCTAGCCCGAAATGCAGACCTCTCCTCCACCTATCCTACTCTCCTGCAGCCTCAGGTCTAGGGAAGGCGCCTGCAGACAAGTCCGACACACACAGACAGGGCCCAGCCTGCGCCCCCAGATCTCGCTCCTTGGCAGGACAAAGAGGAAGTGCTCAAGCCTGACAGCCCGGAGGCTGCCCAACCAGGCAGGCTGCAGCAGAGGGAAGGGAGGAGCCCGACACGGTGACATGGCTCAGGGACTTGGAAGAGAATGGGGTTTTGTCACTGCAGACACCTCACCTCCGGTTTCCCGGGCCTAAAGAGGCCAACAGCTCCCTCCGGTCAGAGAGGGGCAGAGGCCTACACAGGTGTGCACAAAAGGGAACCTCGACGTGGCTCACACACAGCCACTGTCACAGGCAAACTGCAGTTCCCCACAGTTGTAAGAAGTCTCCCCTACCCCTCACCCCCCATACACCCTGCAGTAGTATCACAGGTATACTACAGTCACACACAAAGCCACAGAGTCTCAGCACAGTCACACACAAGGACGCCACAGCCACACACAAAGTCCCAGAAGTTACACACACACGCGCGTGCATGCATGCACAACACACACGCAGCTGCAGAGGGTCACAGAAACGGAAAACCATGCAAAGTCCCAGGTACATTCACACATACGGGCACGAGAAAGTTTCAGAGGAGACTTGAAAGCAAGTAGCATTCCCACAGTTACAGAGAGAGCCACACAGTGAAAGAAGAGTCACAGGGGACCCCAGCTAACACGTGCACAACCCAGGTAAATTAAGTCCCGGGTCAGCTCAGCTCTCCTGGCATTCCCCACCTGGAGGGGAAGCCAGAGCAAAGATCTGCTCTTACGTGGCAAGGGATGGACATGTCAGCTGCTGTCGCTGACTGACAAGAGAGCCCTGACACTGACACAGCCATGAAGGACTTGGGAAAAATGCAGCCCCGGGAGGTCGTGGACACATCTCGACAACACAGTGGCCAGGTACTGAAATCATGCATGGGACATGCTTTATAAACTGTAACAGCGGAACAGCATCAGTTACGATTATTGCTCCGGAGAGTCAAGGGTACAGCCAAGGTCTCAGGAGGGAGGGTCTCAGGCTCACTGTGAGCCACAAGGGGTCTCTCTCTCACTCACACAAAGCCCCAGAGGGTCCCAGCTGCTCACATGGAAGCCCAGGCACGTACAACAATGTCATGAAGCGACACACACAGGAACTTTCACACAAAGATGGAACCAGAAATAGATAAAAAGGTACAACCTCAGAGCGTTTCAGTCATACTCAACGACCCCAGACACACAATAATGTCACACATGGACACACACAGGTGACTTACATTTGCACACAGAGCTAACAGGTTCAGAGGCAAATTATAAGCACACAGAGGCAAAGGGTCATAGCAGCAAACAAAGAGCCCCTGACACATGCACACACACACACTACAAAGTCACAACTGAACACACAGGCAGCTTACAGTGACACTTGGAACCACAGATGGTATCCCAGATAAATTCACACACACACGCACACAGCCAAGGAGGATCACAGCTGCCTGCACACTAGGAGACTTAGACACATGTACACACTCCAAAGTCACAATCAGACATGCATAGGTCTGACGGGATGAGATACATTACACACACACAACCACGGAAGGTCACAGCCACACACACAAAGCCCCAGACCCACACTACAGTCACAATCAGACACACGCAGGGAGCTTACAGAAACACATGGAGCCACAGATGGAATTCGAGGTAAATCACACACACACGGAGCCAAAGAGGATCACAGCTGCCTGCACACTAGGAACACAAACACGCATACACACTTCCAAGACACCTACAATGCAAAGTCTAAAATACTCTGGGCCCAGACAGAGAGTAGGTCAACTCCGTGCCCACGACCCCAGAGGATCTCACGCACGCGGTCGGCCGGCCAGCCACGCAACAGCCCCCATCCGAGCAGCCCCGGGCCCAGCAACAGATCACAACGGCGGGAGGGGGCCCAGACCCGGAGAGGCTGCTCCCGGGCTTGCCCCGGGCTCCGGGACCTGGGGGCCCGGCCGGAGGGGGCTCGTCTGCGTCCTGCCTCGACCGCAGGCCCGAAGACCTGGGTCAGCCTCGCGCACACCCCTCGCCTCCCAGGCAGAGGCGAAGGAGGCCCGGGCGCTCCCGGAAGGCCGGGTCCCCCAGCCAAAGCCCCGCCAAGCCAACGAACCGGCCCCGGGGGCCTCCCCGCCGTCAGGGCCCATCCCCGAGCACACCCATGGGCCCCCAACGCCTCCCTCCCCTCCCCCTGGCCGGCCCCCGGTGCACAAGCTCCCGGACCTCGGCCGCTGCCGCGCCACCCCTAGCCGAGCCCGCGGAGCCCCCTCCCCCCCGACCTCCTCCCGAACCTCCCCCGCCCCCGCCGCGGTCCTCACTCGAACATGGATGCGGAGCGGTGGGCGCGCCCAGCCGCAGGGCAGGGCCGGGCCCGGCTGAGCGTCCCCGCTGGGCAGCCGCCTCGCTTTCTTCGGCCGCCGCCCGCACCCGACCCCGCCGCCCGCAGCCCGCCGCCCGCACAAAAGGCCGGGGCCGCGGGAGGCAGCCGCAGCGTCAGCTCCCCCTTCCTGCCCCCGCCCCGTCGCGTCACAGCACCGCCCCCCGCCCGCGGGAGGGAGGGGGGAGGGGAGGGACCGGCCGAGGCGGGGAGGGGCGGCGGGGCCTAGATGGAGAGAGTCAGATACCTGGAGGGAGAAAGGGGCCGCAGGGAGGCGGGAGAGCAGGAGGTGAGAGCGAGAGGGAGACCCACGGGGGGCTGGCCAAGGCGAGGGAGGGACGGCGGGGACAGAGCGAGGCCACTGGGAGAGAGACGCGAGAGGGAGAATTAGAGAGGGAGGGACGGGGCGCTGGGGCAAGAAGAGCGAGACAGAGATGGAGAGGGGCGGCTGGGACGCCAGAGCACAGAGAGAGCAAGAGAAACAGACAGAGGCTCTAAGGAGAGAGACAGAGAAGTGGACCGGGGAGGGGGAAAGACAGGAGAAGAACACAGACTTGATTAAAACACGACACCGCCATGGCAGCTAGAGGCTTGGGCACAGGCCCGACCCGCTCCCCTGGTAGCGGGAAAGGGGTCCTCGGCTCCAGTGAGGACCCAGGCTGGGGGCTCTCGGCACCCCCCACACACACCCGGGGCGGAACCTGAGAGGTGGGGTGGAGCTGGGGGTGGGATGGAGATTCGGGGAAACGGAGGGGTTGCGGCTGTGGGTACGCAGCTGGCGGGAAGCGGGTGGGGCCCTAGGCCGCCTCCCTCTCCGCATCTCTGAACCCCCGCTGTCGGCCCCCGGAGGGCCCAGCACCTTGGTTTCTGGGGACCCCTCTTGGTCCCAGCCCGCGTCAGCCAGCCCGAGTTAGAATCCAGCCTCCCTGGCGCTTATCTGACTTAAAGCAAGGCACCTAGTCCTGGGGATCCCACTAACTCTGTGGTCAGGACTTTCCCACAGGACAGTGGGGGGTGGGGGTGGAGGGACTGCCCTTTTACAGAAGGGGAAGCCTGGCCTCAAAGATGGGAAGTGCCTCGCCGAGGTCACTGTTGTTGGACGCAACCCTCCCGTGACGCCATAACCTGCGCCTGTCTCTGCAGCGGCTGCCTGCGTTATCAGCTGCCTGAGTCTGCCGGTGTCCTGGACCCCTTGTCCGAGAACACAGACATGGGAGTCCCACCTCGCAGCTCCTGGCCACGGGCGCCCCAGCACAGAGACTTGCTCCCCGCTCCTCTAGGACAGGCTGTTCCTGGCTGTTGAAAAAAACTCCATTCCCATGGCTCTCCCACCCTACACCCCCTCCCTCCAAAAAAACCCACTGTCTTCTCCATTTTGGTGGATGGTAGGCCCCAAACTTCAGCTTTTCTTGACCCTCTCTTTCCCTCACACGCACATCCAGTCTCTCAGCAGACCCTGTGGGCTCCACCCACAAAGTCTATCCAGAATCTAAACTCGGCTCCTCCACTGACCCCACCCAGGCCCAGCCTCCATCCTCCCTCCTGGACCATCACACAGCCTCCTCCCTGGTCTCCCTGCTCCCATCCCGCCCCTACAGTCTGCTCCCCACGCACAGCCAGAGGGAGCCTGTGAACTGGTGTCAGGTCAGGGCCCTCGGGGCTTGGAGCCCTCCTGGAGCCCCACCTCTCAGTCCCGCTGAAAGCAAAGTCCTCCCCTTGTTGCCTAAGACTCCAGTCTTACTTCTCCTCTGGCTCCCCCTTGCTCACAGCCTCTAGCTACCCAGCCTCCCTGCTGTTCCTCTAACTCCCCAGACACATTCCTAACCCCAGGCCTTTGCACTTGCTTTGCCTCTGCAGGGAAACTCTTCCCCCCTTCTTCCCGTGACTGCCTCTCAAGGTCAGATCTCAGGGTCAGATCTCAGCCAGGCCTTCCCTCCACCACCTCCCTTTGTCTCACTGTTCTCTTTCTTTGTATTTCTCTTTGCCTGTTTCTTCTTTTGAAATACTTTAAAATTTTTAATTAGGGAATATTTATTTCAAACAGGAAAAATGCAAGAGTCATCCTGGTCCCTACCAAGCATATATGACATCAATAGATGTGGACATTTTGCCATTTTTGCTTCAGATCCTTTTTCTTTAAGAAATAAATGATTACAGTTACAGTTACCAACTCCCCATCCCTCGTTTTTCTGTTCCTGCCCCCCAAGGTACCCCCTGCCCTGAAGTTGGTGTGTGTTCTTTCTGTACATTTTTTTATCCTTTTTCTGCATCAAGATGCATCCACTAACAATATATCCTATTAGTCAATGTCTTCTAAAAAGATACACAATTAGGCTCCTACTGTATCATTTTGCAACCGTCATTGTTTCTGAGACTTCTCCACGTTGATACACAGAGCCCTACTTCATAAACTTTAACTCTTATCGAATGTTCATTGTTGGAAGAAACCACAATGGACATTTCTATTCAAGGCCAATGTAGTTCTTTCCTCTTTCCTCCTATAGCCTTGAACCTCCCTGTTCCTGTCTCCTTGTGCCAGAGGTAGTGTTTCTATGCAGAAGTTTTGTTTAAACTTTTTTTTTTCCCCAAGAGTTTCAGCAGGAAATACCTTTTACATTGGTTTCCAAGTACACACTTAAAAATACGGTCAGCCCTCTGTATCTGCAAATTCCACATCTGTGGATTCAACCAATCAAGGGTCGAAAAAAAAATTTTTTTAATTCCAGGAGGGGTACACTTGAAACTAACACAACATTGTAAATTAACTACACTTCAATTTTTTTAAATTGGTACGTAATATATTAGTTTCAGGTGTACAAAATAATAATTTAATATTTGTATAAAAATTGGGGGGCTGGGGAGGGATAAATTAGGAGTTGGGATTAATACTATATATAAAATAGATAAACAGCAAAGACCTACTGTATACCGCAGGGAACAATATTCAATATCTTGTAATAACCTGTAATGGAAAAGAATCTGAAAAAGAATAGATATATGTGTGTATGTATAACTGAATCACATTGCTGTACACCTAAAACTAACACAACATTGTAAATCAACTATACTTCAATAAAAAAAAAAAAATTCCAGGAAACAAAACTTGAATTTGCCGCCTGGCAACTATTTACACAGTATTTGCAACCATTTACATAGCATTTACACTGCATTAGGCTTTATAAGTAATCAAGAGGTAATTTAAAGTATACAGGAGAATGTGAGTAGGTAATATGCAAATACTACACCATTTTATATAAGAGATTTTTTTGTTTGTTTGTTTTTTGCGGTACGCGGCCCTCTCACTGTTGTGGCCTCTCCCGTTGCGGAGCACAGGCTCCGGACGCGCAGGCTCAGCGGCCATGGCTCACGGGCCCAGCCGCTCCGCGGCATGTGGGATCCTCCCGGACCGGGGCACGAACCCGTGTCCCCTGCATCGGCAGGCGGACTCTCAACCACTGCGCCACCAGGGAAGCCCTATATAAGAGATTTAAGCATCTGCAAAGTTTGGTATCTGCAGGGGTCTTGGAATACCCCCATGGATACCAGGGACAGCTGTATATGTAATGTCACAAAATTTGTAGGAAGCCACACTTGTTCACTGCCTCATACAGTGTGTTATTTTCTTTTTCTTTTTTTTTTAACACTGTTATTTTCGATTCTCTCCTGATTCTATTTGGGGAAAAGTGTTGATTGCTGTGTAGCAGCCCTTAAATGGGTCATGACCCACAGTTTGAAAAACACCAGGCGGGTCAAAAGAGAATGTTCGCCTCTGGTCTTAGTAAGCAGTGCTCAGCTGAGCTCAGTTGGTTATCCCAACACATATTCCCAGCTGCAATTTTCATCTGCATCTATTCCACAGCTTCCAGTCAGGCCCCTGTGGGGCTAAGGCCACATTCTAACTGACCTTCACCACCCCACCTGGAGTGCCAGCCACAGGGAACCCACCCTGTGGGTCCTGAGAGAGAGAGCCCCTTTCCCATCCCACCACCCAGGTCTGACCTGTCCTGGGGCAAAGTCTCCGGGTCTGGGGTCCTCGGCAGCTGCAGGCGCTGGGGAGGTGGGGTGCAGGGGGGTGACTCCCCATCGCTGGCTGGCGTTATCTGAATGGAGGGCACCTCTGGGAGCCTCCAGGGCTTAGAGGCCAGGCCCTGGGCCCTGCCACCCTGTGGCTGCTGGCTCTGCCACTTGGCTGGGGGGACAGGTGAGTCCTGGGCACCGCCGTCCTGGGTCAGCAGGGGTGCGCAAGGCAGCAGGGGCAGGAACTCAGCCATGGGGAGAGTTTTGCCTGCCCAGTTGGGGGTCTTGGTCTCTGGGGGAGAAAGAAGAGGTGAAGAGGTGAAGGGGAGAGTTCCCATGCAAACCCTGCCCCACCCCTCCCCCTGCTGCCCCTCCCCCTCCCCTGCTGCCCCTCCCCCCTCCCGCTGCTGCTCCTCCTAGAGGAGGGCTGAGCTTGAGCTTCAGAGCACAGTGTGGGGGTCAGAGAGGTCTGGGTGGGATTCCCACCTCTGCCAACATCCTCCTTTTCGACCCTGAATCTCAGGTTCCTCTCTGGAAACTGGAGATCCAGATAGCGACATCCTAGGGTGACCGGGCAGTGTCAGGGAGCTCTGACAAGTGTAGGGCCCAGCCCAGGGCCCGGACCACAATAAGTGGTCAGTGAACTCTGTTCATGCCCCTAGACTGGGGTTTATTTTTTCTGAGAATTCACCAAGGCCAAGCCCTAGGTAAATATATACCCACCACCCCAGCACCCTTCCCCACACACAGGGCCAGGAAGGAGCCAGGCCTGAGTGGGCCCTAGAGGCCCTTGGGCCTGAGTAACGGGCTGATGAAGCGGAAAAGAGAGGCAGAATCCAGGATTTCCCTTCCCTGTTTGCTCAGCAACTGCCCCTCCCAAGACACACAAAGGGAGGGAAGCAGGCCAGCTCCTGCCGTTGTGATTATGATCCTGGAGGCCTCGTGGGTCTGGCGAGATGAGATTAGTGTCTGTCTGTCCTCACAGCAGTACGTGGCAAGGGCTTCTTGGCACCCAGCTACTGAGGATAGAGGGAAGGAGGACCCGTGGGACCCAGAGAGGGTTTCCCCTGGTTTGGGAAGACCCTGACCTTCACAGGCCAGACCTGGACCCCAGAGTCCCTCCCAGACACCCCAACGCCCCTACCTTATGTCTTCCTCCTCCTTCCGTCCTCACAGGGTTTGCTCCGACTTCCAGGGTGAGGGCAGGTGACCAGGCCCTTTTCTCCCCGCCAGGAGTCCTGGCTGGGCCAGAGAGTCACGACGCTGTCAGGCGGAATAGCGTGTCCAGCTGGAGTCATGTTCCCCTCTGGCCAGCTGTTCCTGGGAGAAGGGCGGGGTGCCGGTGGGGGCATTCATATCTCAGAAGAGGCCCTTCCCTCTTGACTGCCTGTGGAGCAAGGGGCTGTCCTCACCCTAGGCCTCTATTGCTCCATGTCTCCTGTTGGCGGCAGCCAGCATGATGTCCCTCCTGTCCCCACTTCTCCCCCAGGACTGCTCCTCCAACCCCAGACATCACCCCCAGGTGGCCAAACCTGAGACTCTCTCCAGTCCGCATCTTCCAGCCCTGCTCCTAGAGGCGGGAGCCTGGGAGACCCCTCTTCTTTCTGGTGGGTTCTCTTGGCCTCAAGGGCATCCCGCTGACAGCTCCACCTCACTTTTGTACACAGCTCTGTCTCCTCCACCTGACCTGTAAAAGCTGGCATTCCCCGTGGCTTAGCTCTTTTCCAATTTTATTATGTAATAATTGACACATGGTAAAGGACGTCTGCATCCTACTTGTGAGTTACCAAGTTTAACAGTAAAATGAACCCCATGATCCCCCACACCCAATCTGAGAGCCAGCACATACTGTGAGTCCCCCTGTGACTGCCTTATCCCACTCCTGCCTCCCTTCCAAAAGCCTCCATCACCCCTCATTTGTCAGTTATCATTCCTTCACGTCTTTTAATTGCTGTTTTGTTTTGTTTTTGCTGTACGCGGGCCTCTCACTGCTGTGGCCTCTCCCGCTGCGGAGCACAGGCTCCGGACGCGCAGACCCAGCGGCCGTGGCTCACAGGCCCAGCCGCCCCGTGGCATGTGGGATCTTCCCAGACCGGGGCACGAACCCGTGTCCTCTGCATCGGCAGGCGGACTCCCAACCACTGCGCCACCAGGGAAGCCCGCTTCACGTCTTTTAATTGCTGTTTTGAAATCAGATTGGTATGCCTTCCTAACCATGATCATTTTTAGCTTTACTTGCTTTTGAGCTTTATAAAATGGAGTCATTCCATGTGTCATCTTCCGTGTCTAGCTTTTCTCACTCAACATTATTTCTAAGATTCATCCCTAGGGGAGCAGGTAGTTACACTTCACCTATTTTTGCTGCTGCACAATATTCCTTTGTGAAATGAACACCACAGTTTATTTATCCATTTTTCTTGCCCATAGACCCTGGGTTGTTTCCGGCTCTCTGCTCTGATGAGCAGCGAAGCTGCCCTGAATGTTCCTGGATGTGCTTCCTGGGTGACTCCTGGGTTAGCCAGCGTCCGCCTGATTGACCGGCCGTCTGTGCCTCACCTGTGGGCTCTGTCTCTAAGTGCCCAGGCTGGATCTGTGGATCTGCCTGACTCTGAGTCTATAAGGTATCTCCTCAATTACTTTATCTTTAAAGTAAGTCTTGATATCTGGTGAAGCAAGTCTTTCTGTGTTGTTCCTGTTCTACCAGCATCAGTTTGTCAAGTTCCAAGGGGGAAAAATCAACAATGAGAGTTTCATTGTTGTGCTCTAGCAAACAATTGATATCTTTACAATACTGAGTTTTCCAAAAACGTCCACATGGGGTCACACTCCACATATTTAGGTATGTGTTAATGTCCTCTCTGAGAGTTTAGGTTTGTTTTTTTTTTAAGTCGTGGCAAAATGCACATAACATAAAAGTTACTGTCTCAACCTTTTTAAGTGTACAGTTCAGGAGCATTAAGTCCATTCATTGTTCCTCAGCCACCACCACCATGTGCTAAGTTACTTTTGAAAAATAATGTTCCTTACCAAGTTCTTTCATATCTTTTCTTAGATTCGTTTTCCCTTTGGTATTTTATGTTTTCAAAAAGCTTTTGTGACAGATAATACACACCAAAAAAGGCATAAAATGTAAATAGCTTAATATATAATCATAAAAAGAGCTCCCATTAGACCCACCGCCCAAGTCAAGAAAAAGCATGTTGCTGCCCAACCCACCCCCTACCCTCCGCCAGATGCCACCAAGTGAGGCTTCCCAGGCAAACCCTCCTCCCCTCCAAAGACAAGTACACTCCGACTTCTATGTTAATCCCTCCCTTTGCGTTTCTTTAGTGTTTCACTACCTGAGCATATGTTTCCCAACAGCCCAGTTTAGTGTTTTGTTTTTTTTGGGGGGGCGGGGGTACGCGGGCCTTTCACTGTTGTGGCCTCTCCTGTTGCGGAGCACAGGCTCCAGACGCACAGGCTCAGCAGCCATGGCTCACGGGCCCAGCCGCTCCGCAACATGTGGGATCCTCCTGGACGGGGGCCCGAATCCGTGTCCCCTGCATCAGCAGGTGGACTCTCAACCACTGCGCCACCAGGGAAGCCCCTGCTTCTGAACTTCATAGAAATAGAGTAACACACCTTGAAGTCTTTTGTACTTGGCTTTTTCCCTTTAACGTTCTGTTTGTGAATCATCGACTTTATTGTGTGTGGCTGAAACGTCTTCATTTTCAATGGCGTATAGCAGTCCACTGCTGAAATAAATTGTAGATGAATACCGCTATGTACTTATTGACCATATTGATGGATATTTGAGGGCTTCCCAGTTTGGACTGTTGAAAATAGTGCTGGCGTGAACATTCCTTTACATGCGTCTTTGTGTTCCTTCTGTCACACATCAAGTATCTATCTATCCATCCATCTACCCATCCATCCACCCATCTATCCATCCATCCATGGGTGTTTCAGAGCTTCATTTGTCTATCCCTGTGCAGAAACCACACTATGCTAGTTATACATGCCTAATCACCATATGTATAAACACAGATATAAACAGGTGTGTATTTTATACATATATACACGTAAGTATAATATACATATGTGTAGTTTCATGACTAGTCTTGAGATCCGGGATGGAAAGTCTTCCCACTTTGCTCTTCTTTAGGAGTGTCTTGGCTTTTCACGTGAGAGGCTTTCCTCAAATATTCATGATCCTTGGTCCATATTTAGAAGTGGGGCCCAGCCTGTGGTTTCACTGAGGGGGCAAAGGAAGACAGAAATGAGAAAATATTTTGCAGAAAAACCTCAAGAGTTCTATTTAGGACAACTTGTTGGTGATGCCCGTGCATGCTCCAGGTGGAGAGGTCCAGTGGGCAGCTGGCAAACAGAGGTCAGGGCTGGCCCCGGGAGTCCCCAGCATGTTGACGTGATCAACCCCCCAAGAGACCTGGAGTCAAGATGTCCCCCTCCGCCGGCATATCTTTTCCCAGAACCCACCCTTCTCTTCCTGCACAAGATCACTGTCTTCAGGAGACATCGAGCTTGACTCAGATTCCCTCTTAGGGGCTGAGTGATGTGGGGGACCTGGGCTTACAGCCAGTGTCGTCTTTACCTTTTCTGATCTCGGCTTTTGCAGACAGATCTCTGAGGGAAGTTCATGGCTGGCCTCAGGACTGTGGAGAGAAGGAAACTCTTTAGCACTTAATGTCCTTGGAAACACAGGAAGGGCTGGTGTGCGGTCACGAAATCTCAAACGGAGCAGGGCTACCTAAGAACAGCGCACGTGAGGCTCCCACGTGAAGGTCCCCATGTTCCCCCATCGGAAAAGCTCTGTGGGTTGAAAACCACCTGCCTCTTATTCCATTATTTCTGCTTTCCCTCATTCAGGAGAGTAGCAGGGTCACGAAACTCCCACTGGAGTCTCCTCCCAGCTGGGGTGGGGGGTGAGTTGAGGGGGTCCTGATTGTGTGCCATTTCTGAAGCATTTTTCCACATGAAAAGTTGATGCAGAGAGAGAGTCAGTGCTACTTCCATCCTCCACTCCTGTGTGGGTGCTCAAGAGAGCGTGGGCTTGTGTGTTTCTGACAAATAATAAGCAATAATGAGATATTTGCGCTCCCCAGACACTTCAAGATTTCCCGACTGTTATCTATCTGTTTCCAATGAACTGTGCCTTCTGAGTTCTTCTCTGAGTGTATTCACGTGGTCTGGTAAGTTTTGACTTCTTACCTAATCTCACCCACGCTCTCTGTGCAAGGTTTCTTCCCCCAAGTGTGTCTGATTTTAGCAAATCCCTTCCCACACCCTCCACCCTGGAAAGTCCCAAATTGCCTGGCGTCCTCCCCTTCAGTTCTTTGTTTGCATATTGAGAGTTCTTGCCTTTGGGCTAGACTGAGCTCCATTTCTACAGAACAGGTGCTCACTGGCTGTCTGTGGGGCAAGCTGGACAGTGCCTCCCAGCCACCCTCTGCCTCGACCTCCCATACCGTATCACTGGGGCATCTGTTTCTCTTGAACTTCTGCTTTGTCTCTTCACCATCTCGGGTTGAATTGTTTGTGCTGCCGCTCTCAGAGCAAAGGCACCCAGTCCAAGACCATTTCCTGCCCTTAAACTTGGGACTATCTGGGGAGGAGGCGTAGTGTACCTTGAGTTCCCAAGGAATCAGCACCTTGACAAGGACAAGGTAGGAGGGATGAAGATGGATTTTTTACATTTTGTCAACTAGAGCATTAAGGACTGGGCCTCCCAAGGGTTTCCTTCATCTCCCCAGCTTCCTTCCTAGCACCTATTTTTCTGTTCTGTCTTCTAATTTTATAAACTTTATTCTCACCCTAAAAACTGGAAGGAGGGACCCGAGACATAGTCTAAGAAAGGATGGCCTGTTCTAAAACCTAACCTCATTTTTTCTCCATTTGGGTTCATTTCTACAAGGATTTCTCAGGACCAAATACAAGATTTTCTGTAGAAAATAGCTGTTTTGGACATAGAAAGCAAACTAATGGTTACCAAAGGGGAAAGAAGGGATATATTAGGAATTTGGGATTAACATATACACACTACTGTATATAAAATAGATAAATGACAAGGACCCACTGGGACTTTCCTGGTGGTCCAGTGGTTAAAAATCCGCCTTCCAATGCAGGGGACACAGGTTCAAGCCCTGGTCCGGGAAGATCCCACATACCACGGAGCAACTAAGCCCGCGTGCCACAACTACTGAGCCTGCGCTCTAGAGCCCGTGAGGCACAACTACTGAGCCCGTGTGCCACAACTACTGAAGCCCACACGCCTAGAGCCTGTGCTCCGCAATGAGAGAAGCCGCTGCAATGAGGAGCCCACGCACCGCAACGAAGAGCAGCCCCCACTCACCATAGCTAGAGAAAGCCCGCGCGCAGCAGCGAAGCTGCCATTCCTGAGTGTCCACCAGCAGTAGCCTCTCTCCCACCATCACCTGGCCCTCATGAGCCCCTAAGTATGGGACCAGGAGTGAACAGAAGGCCTACGACACCAACACTGATTCTTGGTGCCAAGGGCAGAGTGGGGCTGAGCAGGACCCATGTCTTGGCCACAGCACCACCCTGGACAGGCACGGCAGCCCTTGGATGGCCAAGTCTCCAGGAAGAAAGTGGGAGATGGTGGAAGGAGAGCAAGGGGAGAAAGTCAAGGGTAGCTTATCAGGGAGGGGTGGGCCTGGGCTGTGGGGCCTCAGAGCATCCTGATGGGGCAGAAACACGGGATGAAGCCAGAGCACAACTGATAAGAGAGTTGGCCATTATTTGAGAAGATAAAACCAGCTCCCTCCCATGGTGCCGGCAGTATTTCTACATACATCATCCTTCACAGCTCTTGGTTCAGAGGTTAGAACCACACCCCACCACCCCACCTCAGACTCACGGCTGGATTAATCTTCTGCATCTTCTTCCGTTTCTCAGATTTAACTTCGCAAATCTTCTCACTTCATTTGTGATTCATTCATTCCACAAATATTTTGTTAAAGTGCTAGAGGCACAATGAGAAATAAGTTCTTTGCATTGAAGAATCATACAATGAAATCATTATCATTATTGCTAGCACATCCTGAGAATTTACTCCACACCTGGTGAATCCTCTATCGAAAAAGAGAAGTCACATAACTTCGTGGAGATTAGGTAGGAGATAAACCAAAAATTCCAGAATGACAAAACAAACCCTCCACCTGGGGGAGGAGAATGAAGAAGGAAAAACAAAGTTTCCAGAAATGTTCCCAAACAGTGAGGAAAGAGAGGTCAGAAGTTGGGTATTGCCACATCTTGGAAATAGCACTTAGAAAATCAGAAAATTTAGGAAAGCAATTTCTTCTTCTAATTCTTCCTGACTCATCCTGCAAATTTCATCATGTCTGGTCACCTCTCTGTCACTCAGTTTTCCACTACTGAAGGGTTAACCTACTGTAACTTAACACAGATCGGTATTGTGAAAACGAAAGAATGTACATAAAAGTGCATCGGACTGTAAAGCGCTATATAGATAGGGAAGAACAAAGATTTTTAAAAGTCTGTCCTAACACTGCCAAGTTCCTCTATCCTCCAGGTACCTTATTCCTTGAAGTTCAGCTCACGGGTTCCACCACCAGCCGGGGAGTCTGCCCAGGTTACTGTAGTAATTGTGGAGGGTGCTTCGTTGAGCAAACACACTGCAGGAACGAATCAACACATTTCTTGCTCTCCAGGAGGCCCCGGTGGAGATCAGGAGGCACCGTCACGGATCAGGGAGCACCTATCGGGGAGTATCCGCCAAGCATGTTGGGGGGTGGGGTAGAATTTCTGTCTGAGGAGCCGGCGTTTGACCTAGGTCTTTGAAAACAAGATAACACTGCCTCAGTGTTTCACATTTTCATGTTGCCCTGACTTCACTAGAACTTGGAGGCCCCTGAGGTCTGGGGCTTTATGTCCAGGGGTGGGGCTTTATGTCCTTCTCGGTGTCTACACCCAGGTGGACGAACGATAGCTTATGCACAGCATTCTTCCAGTGTGGAATGAGCTACACTCGCAGCGATTCTCAACCTTGGCTGCACGTTAAAATCCTCAGGGGAACTTTCAACAGTCCGGACCTCAGGACCGTTATAATCAGAATTCCTGGGGAGTGGTCCCCTTGCATCAAGCGATTTTTAAAACTCCTGGGGGATTCTAACACGCAGCCAGGGTTGAGAAGCACCGTGCTGGAGTGCCCCTCAAATGTCAATGTGAACACAAATTGCCTGGGGGTCTGACAGAATGAAGATTTTGATTCAGTGGGTCTGAGTTTTTTGCCTGAGAGTCTGCTTTTCTAAGTTCCCAGGTGATGTAGATGCTACTGGTAACTGTATCAAGGTGGCAAAAAGCAACTGCGACTCGGGCGTCTCTCCCCTGCCACAGGGATTGTGGTTCTAGCGCCCTCTGGTGGTCAGAACCTCCCTAGCAGCACCCAGCAGAGAAGAACTGATGGTGGAAACCTGCCTAATAGATACAATTTCTGGAGTTTTTCAGATCCTTCCCCAGAGCCCGACCACTGACATCTTCATTTCAGCCTTTTAGTAACTTGAATACAAGCCTGCCTAGACTACTCACCCTGGACTCCTGACCTACAAAACTGTGAAGTACTAAATGGGTATCGTTTAAGCTGCTGAATTTGTGGTAATATGTTAGCAGCAATACAAAACTAATACAGAGAGTTTTATAGGCTTTACAATAACAGGCCAAATGAAAATCCCAAACCCACAGTGTTGGCCCAGCAGTTCTGCACAATGTTTCTTTTCTAGTGCAGGCAGACGGATCCGTTCCTAACCTCCAATTTAATTGCAGAAGAGGCAGAAAGGATTGTACTTCTCATCTATCAAGATTATACCTGCTATCTTATTTCTTCCAGACTGCACATTTCATTTCACCTTATGATGTGTGTTGTCACTGACACTCATGAAAGCTCAGGGACGGGATAGGGGACTAGTTTGCTCTCTGTGGCAGATTGCATTTTTCCAAAGATGAATCCCATCCCATGTGCCCTTCTTAGGATAAGATCTTGAGGTTCCTCCATCAAGATATGGGATCTAGGGCTTCCCTGGTGGCGCAGTGGTTGAGAGTCCGCCTGCCGATGCAGGGGACACGGGTTCGTGCCCCGGTCCGGAAGGATCCCACATGCTGCGGAGCGGCTGGGCCCGTAAGCTATGGCCGCTGAGCCTGTGCGTCCAGAGCCTGTGCTCCACAACGGGAGAGGCCACAACAGTGAGAGGCCTGCATACTGCAAAAAAAAAAAAAAAAGATATGGGATCTAAGTTCCCTTCCCTTGAATCTAGCAGGGCTGAGACTATCGTGGGAGTGACACCAGGTGGATTTCGAGGCTAAGTCATAAAAGGAGATATACCTGCCTGGCTTGTTCTCTCAGGATGCTCATCCTTGGAACAGGCATCATGCTGTGAGGAAGCCTAAGCAGCCACCTAGAAGGGCCGCCTGTAGGTGTCCTGGCCACCACCCCAGCTGAGAGCCAGCATCTATTGCAGACATGTAAGATAGCCTTCAGGGCTTCCCTGGTGGCGCAGTGGCTGAGAGGCCGCCTGCTGATGCAGGGGACACGGGTTCGTGCCCCGGTCCGGGAAGATCCCACATGCCGCGGAGCGGCTGGGCCCGTGAGCCATGGCCGCTGAGCCTGCGCGTCCGGAGCCTGTGCTCTGAAACGGGAGAGGCCACAGCAGTGAGAGGCCCGTGTACCGCAAAAAAATAATAATAATAAAAAAGATAGCCTTCAGAAGATTCCAGCTCCCCGTCTTCAAGTTGCTCCAGACATGAGCTGCTCCCACTGAGCCCTGTCCAGATTGCAGGTCTGGGAGCAAAATAAATGTTGTTTTAAACCACTAAACTTTAGCTTATTGTTATTTGGCAATAGGTGACTGAAACACCCTCAGACTCTCCTGAGGACAATACATTGAATTTGACTGGGGGTCAGGTTGGGGATGAGGAACCTCTGGTTTTGATAAATTACAGGTGAGTTACCTATTTTCCATTAGTTACTATTTATAAATTTATTTATTTGGCTGCATTGCGTCTTCGCTGCTGTGCCCGGGCTTTCTCTAGTTGTGGTGAGTGGGGGCTACTCTTCATTGCAGTGTGTGGGCTTCTCATTGCGGTGGCTTCTCTCATTGCAGAGCACAGGCTCTAGGCGCGTGGGCTTCAGTAGTTGTGGCATGAGGGCTCAGTAGTTGTGTCTCGTGGGCTCTAGAGCGAAGGCTCAGTAGTTGTGGTGCACAGGCTTAGTTGCTCCGTGGCATGTGGGATCTTCCCGGACCAGGGCTCGAACCTATGTCCCCTGCATTGGCAGGCGGATTTTTAACCACTGTGCTACCAGGGAAGTCCCCCTAGTTACTATATCCTTTTAAATATATATGCCTTTTAACAGTCTCATTAGAAATTAAGTTCAGTTCTTATAAACTATTAGGAAATCAGCCCTAAAATTTTTTTAGAAATGTTGACATTTTTATGACTTTTCTTCTTTGCCATTTAATTCATTTAAAAGGCTGTCTCCTTGAGTACTTCTCAAGAACAGTCTATACCCAGAGGGAAGTATAGTTTTAGGTATTTTTCTGCAGGTACTTCCTCACCTGTAGGAAGCAGACTTCTACAAGGGCCTCCAATGACCCTCACCTCCTGTTATCTGTGACCTTGTATAATCTCCTTCTTTGAGTTTGGGCTAGATTTCATGACTTGCTTACCAATAGAGTATGGCAAAGGTGATGGAATGGTTGGATTACAAAAGATTGTGACTTCTGCCTTGCTAGCAGACTTTCCCAATGGCCCCCTTGACTTGCACACATTGATGACGCAAGCTGCCAGGGGGCGGGGGGTGGGGGGGAAGGGAGGCTGGGGAAAGGAAGAGGAGGACCCAAAGGCAGGCTCTGGCCAACAGCCAGTAAGGAACTGAGGCTGTCAGTCCAACAGCCTGTGAGAGAAGACACGAACTTGGAAGTGTCTCCTTCCCAGTTGCGCCATGAGATGAGACACCGGTCCTGGCTGACACCTTGACTGCAGCCTGGGGAGAGACCCTGAGCAGGGGACCCAGCTAAGCTGTGCCCGGATGCCTGATCCACAGAAAGTGGGACGTAATAAACGTGTGTTGCTCTAAGCCGCTAAGTTTAAGGATAACTTGTTATGCAGCAACAGAAAACGAATAGCTGCTCATGTTTCATTTCTTTATCAGGATCCCCAGTCACGCACAGGCTGAATGTGTGCCCATACTCCCCCCTCCCGCCCCCCTCCACACACCAGGGTTCTCACCCCGGGGTGCCAGCCTGTGTCCACGTGAAGGCAATATTTTAGTTCCACACTGGCCCCTGGCTTCTTTCCTGCTATCTGTACCTGTGTTTGCTGAGCCTAACTTGACTCCATGCACCATCCTACAAATCTCCTCCCCGGAGCCTGGGTCAGATTCTGTCTGAATCGGGTAAAACCTCAGGTTCACGCTGCGCCCCTGAATACTGCAAATTCGCATCTTCTACCTCTGGGCCAGGCTGAGCTCAGGCTCTGCAAAACCTGTGGTTTCCTCAGGATATACTGGCTCTTCCTGTAGCAGGAAGAACCATTTCCTCCAAGTCATGAACTTTCTCTCATTTGAGTTCCTGCCTCTTGTTCTCTGGCCGTTCTGAACTGGGATCCCCAGGCCAGAAGCCGTTTTTTTGCTTCCCAATGTTGGAATCTGAGGAGACGTCTTACCCAGTACAATTATTATTTTTATTTTTAAATTTTTCGCTGCGTTGGGTCTTCGTTGCTGCGTGAAGGCTTCCTCTCTTTGCAGCGAGCAGGGGCTACTCTTTGTTGCGGTGTGTGGGTTTCTCATTGTGGTGGCTTCTCTTGTTGTGGAGCAGGGGCTCTAGGCGCGCGGACTTCAGTAGTTGTGGCACATGGGCTCTAGAGCGCAGGCTCAGTAGTTGTGGCGCGCGGGCCCAGCCGCTCCGCGGCATGTGGGATCTTCCCAGACTGGGGCACGAACCCGTGTCCCCTGCATCGGCAGGCGGACTCTCAACCACTGCGCCACCAGGGAAGCCCAAATTCTTTCTTTTTTAATTTAATTTTTATTTTATATTGGAGTATAGCTGATTTACAATGTTGTGTTAGTTTCAGGTGTACAGCAAAGTGATTCAGTTATACATATACGTATATATAACCATTCTTTTTCAGATTCTTTTCCCATATAGGTTATTACAGAATACTGAGTAGAGTTCTCTGTGCTATATAGTAGGTCCTTGTTGATTACCTATCTTATATATAGTAGTGGGTATATGTTAATCACAACCTCTTAATTTACCCCTCCCCCAGATTGAGGATTTTTTTTGGCCATGCGGCATGCGAGATCTTAGTTCCCTGACCAGGGATAGAACCCATGCCCCCTACAGTGGAAGAGTGCGGAGTCTTAACCACTGGACCGCCAGGGAAATCCCTGATTGAGGAATTCTTGACTGGAGGGACCAGAGGGCCGGAGGAGCAGAGGTGGGTTTCTGGGCTGAGCTTTATTGGAAGAAGAACAATTGAAGCAAAACAGGGAAAGCTGGGGCCACCTGGGTATTTCTCCATGGTCTCTGGTCCCACATCTACCTACTTATATCATGTGACAACATAAATTATTTTCCCTACCTTTATACCCCCGATCTTTCCTTTTGTCTTCACACATTACATTTACATTCTGTAAATCAGAACCAAGCACTGCAGACCAAGAAAGAAAAGCCCATCTGCTTTGGATCTCAAATACTAGAGGAAAGAGCATTTTCCCAGGACTTTTGGGTTTACATCTACAATGGTTTTCAGGACCAGACACAGAAGAGGATGTTTTCTATATTCTGGAACTAGGAATACTCTAGTTACCACCTAGTTACCGTTCCACATTAAGAAAAAGGATTCAGGAAGACTGGTTAGGTAAGCACCACACAGATACCCGTACTGCAGACAGCTACAATCAGAGCCAGGGTGGTCTTCTCTGCTAGAGGCTCCCGCCAGAAGAGAGAGTGCTGGCCATTTCCTCATCCTCTGAGAAGCGTCAGTGCTTGTTGCTACAAGGAAATACTCTGAGTGAGTTTCCCCGTGAGAAATAAGGGAGGCAGGCAGTACTTAGGTCCCTGAGATGCAATAAAACACCACAGGCAACAGAAAATAATGGTTTCAGGGGAGGATGTGTTGGTGCACCTGAGTGCTAATTTTTTGATCCAAACAAAAATTTATTGGGTATCTACTATGTTGCAGGCACTGTCTTAGGAAGTGATGCTACGGAAGAAGATAAAACATATAGAGCCATCATTGCAAATCAGGATCCATTCTAAACGATGCAAAGACCTAACCATAAGGCACAGAAGCCATGAAATACTGTAAGTATGGAAAAGAGTATTTTTTTAAATTAATCTCAGATTTGGAGTGGTCTTTCTATGTATGATGTCATAAAAATTTTAAATGTTCACATTTTTTTAAAGAATGAAATAATGCCATTTGCAGCAACATGGATGGACCTAGAGATTATCATAGTAAGTGAAGTAAATCAGACAGAGAAAGACAAATGCCATGATATCACTTACATGTGAAATCTAAAATACAACACAAATAAACTTATTTATGAAACAGAAACAGACTCTCAGACACAGAGAACAGACTTGTGGTTGCCAAGGGGGATGGGGGGTGGGGCAGGGGAGGGTTGGAAGTTTGGGATTGGCAGATGCAAACTATTATATATAGACTGAATAAACAACAGGGTCCTACTGTATAGCACAGGGAACTATATTCAATATCCTGTGATAAACCATGATGGAAAAGAATATGAAAAAGAATACATATATATGTATATGTATATATATCTGAACCACTTTCCAGTACAGTAGAAATTAACACAACAATGTAAATCAACGATACTTCAATAAAATATATTTTTAAAAAAAAGGAAAAAAAGACAGTCTCCCAGTTCAAAGCTCCTAAGATTAAAAGGCTAATTGGAAACACCTGGATGTTTTATTCACCCAGATGAACTTTGGAGTCACCCAGATGGCCGTTTGGTCTCTCCTCAATTCCTTGCCTGAAATTTAGTCTATAGCTTTCACAAAATGAGAAAATAAACTAGATCAGCTCCTCAATTGGCATCAGTGAGCAATTTTTACTCCTTCCGTGGAAAAAATGGTATTCTTTTGCTTCATCTGCCAAAAACAGATGGTAAAGGTGGGCAAGGAAGAGAGCCACCTCGGGCAGGACTCTTTCTCTATTGGCAATTAGATTTTATTAACTCCCTATATCTTATGGTTATAAATATATCCTTATCATTATTCACATGTCTCTCATTGGATCAAAGCCTTCCCATGTAAGAGGACCACCATTACTACTGTTGATGAATTTCTGTTAGAATGATTTTTCTCCACCTGGGAATTCCTCTTGCCCTGTCTATTGAGTGTGCAAGTGGACTCTTAAATCTAAAATTGCATATTTTAAGGAAAAAAAATTTTTAACTGGAAAAAAGACATCTAAAACTGCAAAACTCTCAGAGGAACCTGCCTTCCATGGTCCAAGGTTTTACCTGGCTTCGATAACTCTCTATCTTCACCAACAAGGCCACATCAACTCTTCCTCTATGAGATAATTACTGGAAGACCCATGAGAATTCCATACATGTCATGGGCTATAGAAGATTCCAATTTGGTCAGTTCAGACATTCTCTACTATTAAAATGAACTCATTAACTTATCAATTTACCGATATTTATCACTTATCAATTTATCCATACTTATCACCAGATTAATGTTGTTTTTCCTCCTGTCCTCCCATCGAAACTACTCCACATATAGAAATTGGAGAGTTGGTTCTCTGGAAATGGCATTATCAAAGATTAACCTTGAACCTCATTGAAAGGGTTCATATCTGCAAGTCCTAACTCCCCCACCCGCAAACAACAGTACTGTAGATCAGATCCTCCACCCCTACACTTTTCTTGGAATATCCTCTGTCCACAGCACTCGTGTAAACTCCAAGAGAGCCCTGATTTATTTTTTATTAATAATAGACTTTATGTTTTTTAGAATTATTTTATTTTATTTTATTTTTAACGTTTATTTATTTATTTGGTTGTGCTGGGTCTTAGTTGCAGCAGGCAGGATCCTTAGTTATGGCTCCTTAGTTGTGGCATGTGAACTCTTAGTTGCAGCATGATGTGGGATCTAGTTCCCTGACCAGGGATCGAACCCAGGCCCCCTGCATTGGGAGCACGGAGTCTCAACCACTGTGCCACCAGGGACATACCTAGAATAATTTTAGATTTACAGAAAAAAAAATGAGCAGATAGTACAGAAGTTTCCTCTATACTTCTTCCCTACACACATAACATCTTACATTATCTGGTACGTTTGTTACAATGAATGAGCCAATATTGATACATTATTGTTAACTGAAGCCTATAGTTTACTCAGATTTCCTGAGTTTTTAATCTAATGCACCTCTTATGTATCAGACTCCCATTTAGGATGCCATATTACATTTAGTTGTCATGTCTCCCTAAGCTCTTCTTAGCCATGACAGTGTCTCACTTTCCTTGTTTTTGATAACCTTGACAGTTTTGAGTAGTACTGGTCAGGTATATTGTAGGAGGTGCCTCTATGAGAATTTATCTCATGATTTTCTCATGATTAGACTGGGTTAATGGGATTTGGGGAAAAAGAGAATTGAGGTAAAATGTCATTTTCCCCACATCATATCGAATGTGCTATGGTATAACAAGAAATATATTTGGTCTTTGTCTCTGGTTCCTGAAAAAATCTCCCAAAGCCCTTGGTATTTCCTGAGTGATAGAAATGTCTTTGTTATTCATAGAGACCCTTTTTTTTTTTTTTTTTTTTTTGCGGTACGCAGGCCTCTCACTGTTGTGGCCTCTCCCGTTGCGGAGCACAGGCTCCGGACGCGCAGCCTCAGCGGCCATGGCTTACCGGCTCAGCCGCTCTGCGGCATGTGGGATCTTCCCAGACCGGGGCACGAACCCGTGTCCCCTGCATTGGCAGGCGGACTCTCAACCACTGCGCCACCAGGGAAGCCCCATAGAGACCCTTTTGAGCACACCTGAGTTTATGTTAATGAGGTGACTTAGGGTAAGGTCCCTAGATAGGCTTAGGATGGGACCATCACCAAAAAAGACCAAGTGATTTAAGGTTGGAACTTTCAGCTCCATCAGCCTCTGGGAAGGGAAAGTGGTAGTGGTTGGAGGGTACAGATTAAACTCTATAAAAACTCTTGAACAACAAGATATAATGAAATTCTAAGTTGAATTTGGTGACCTCATCCATGGGGACAGAATATCATGGGGACAGAAGCTCCTGCACTTGGGACCCTTCCAAACCTCACCCTATGTATCCCTTCAACTGGCTTTTCATCCGTATCCTAATAGTCTTTGTAATAAACTGGTACACATAAGTAAATGTCTCCTTGAGCTCTGTGAGCCAGTCTAACAGAGGATCAAATCCAAGTAGGGGGTTGTAGTAACTGCTTTTTTTTTTTTTTTTTTTTTTTTGCGGTACGCGGGGCTCGCACTGTTGTGGCCTCTCCCATTGTGGAGCACAGGCTCCGGACGCGCAGGCTCAGTGACCATGGCTCACGAGCCTAGGCGCTCCGCGGCATGTGGGATCCTCCCAGACCAGGGCACAAGCCCGTGTCCCCTGCATCGGCAGGTGGACTCTCAACCACTGCGCCACCAGGGAAGCCCGGTTGTAGTAACTTCTGATTTATAGTCAGTTGGTCAGAAGCACAGGGGACAATTTGGACACGCAAATTAATGCCTGAAGTGGGGGCAGTCTTGTGGGTCTGAACCCTTAACCTGTGGGATCTGATGCTATCTCCAGGTAGATAGTGTCAGAATTGAGTTAAATTTGCAGGGCATCAAATCAGAGTCTGCTGAGAACTGGCGAATTGCTTGGTGGTGTTGGAAGACACACATCAGAATTAGAGGTACACACTATCAACTATCCTGGCTCTGCCCAACCTCAGCAACTTATAAGACTGACAATGAAATAAATCATGATAATCCTAAAAAAAAAATCATGAGTAGAATACACATTCTTTTCAAGCTCACATACAACCAAGATAGACCACATCCTGGGCCATAAAGCAGAGCTTAAAAATTTAAAAGAATAGAAATCATACAATGTATGCCTTCAGACCACAATAGAATTAAACTAGAAGCCAATAACAGAAACATAGTTGGAAAATTCTCAAATATTTAGAGATTAAACAATGCAGTTTTAAATAACATGTAGATAGCAAGGGTATCTCAAGAGAAACTAAAATATATTTTGAACTAAATGAAAACAAAAATATAGCTTACCAAAATTTGTGGGATGCATTGAAAGCAGTGCTTAAAAGCAGTTGTTAACAATTTATAGCATTGAATTTATACATTAGACAAAAAGAAATATTTAAAAGTCAGTACAGCTTCCACCTTAGGGGGAAAAAAGAACAAATCAAATCAAAGTAAGCAGAAGAAAAAAAAATTAGAGCAGAAATCAGTAAAACTGAAAACAGAAAATTAGTAGACAAAATCAACAAAACTAAAAGCTGACGCTTTGAAAAGATTAATAAAATTGATAAAATTCTAGCCAGGCAAACTGTATTAGTCTGCTCATGTTGCCATACCAAAAGAACAGAGTAGGTGACCTAAACAACAGAAATTAATTTTCTCACAGCTCTGGAGGCTAGAAGTCCAAGATCAAAGTGCTATCAGAGTTGATTTCTGGTGAGACCTCTCTTCCTGGCTTGTAGATGGCTTCCTTCTTGCTGTTTTCTCACGTGGTATTTCTTCCGTGTGCACGTGGAAAGAAAGTTATCTCTGGTGTCTCTTTCTCTTCTAATATGAACACTGATCCTATCAGGTTAGGGCTCCACCCTTATGACCTCATTTAACCTTAATTACCTTCCTAAGGGCCCTATCTCTCAATACAGTCGCTTTGGGGTCTAGAGCGTCAACATATGAATTTTGTGTGCAAGGGAACACAATTCAGCCCATCAGAATTAACAGACTAGAAAAGAGAAAGACACAAATTACTAATATCAGAAATAAAGGAGAGACTATTCACTACTGATCCCATGGTCATTAAAAGAATAATAAAGGAATATGATGAACAACTCTATCACAGATTTGATAACCTAGATGAAATGGGCCAATTTCTTGAAAGACATAATCTTCCAAAACTCACACATGTAAATTAGATAACTCAATTAGACCTATATCCATTAAAGAAATTGAATCAATAATTAATAACTTTTCAAAACAGAAAAAACAACAATAATAAAAACCAGGTCCAGATGGGTTCACTGGTGAATTCTACCAAACATTTAAGGAAGAAATTATACCAATTCTCTAAAATTTATTCCATTAGACAGAGGTAGAGGGAATATCTCCTAAGCCATTCTAAGAGGCTAGCATTTCCTTAATGTCAAAACCAGACAAAGACATTACAAGACCAGTTATAGACCAATACTTACTATGAACACAGATATAAAATTTCTCAACAAAACATTATTAAATGGAATGTAACAATATATAAAAAGAATTATACACCATGGTCAAGTGGGTCATACACTGCTGGTTCACCACTGGAAAATTAATGAAGGTAATCAATCTCATCAACAGATTAAAGAAGAAAAATCACATGATCATATCAATAGATGCAAAAAAATGCATTTGATAAAAACCTAACATCCATTCATGATAAAAAAAATCTCAGCAATCTAGGAATAGAGGGGAACTTCCTCAATTTGATAAATAACATTTTAAAAACCTATAGCTAACATCTTACTAATAGTGAGAAACTAGATTCTTTCCCACTAAGACAGGAACAAGACAAGGATGTGCCCTCACATCATTCGTATTTAACATCGTACTGGATGTCCTAGATAATGCAGTAAGATGTGAAAAGGAAATAAAAGGTATACAGATTAAGAAGGAAGAAATAACACTTTGTTCACAGATTACATGTTTGTTTATGTAGAAATCCTAAAGACCTGACCCCAAAACCCTCTCAAAACAAACAAACAAAAAACCTCCTGGATCTAATAAGCAATATAGCAAGGCACATGGTTAATACACAAAATATACAAAAATCAGTTGCTTTCCTATATACTAGAAATGAACAATTGGAATTTGAAATTAAAATACAATACCATTTACATTAGCACCAAGAAAATGAAATATATTAAAATATAAATCAAACAAAATATGTACAAAATCTATATGAGGAAAACTATGAAACTCTGATGAAAGAAATCAAAGAAGAAATAAACAAATGCAGAGATATTCCATGTTCATGGATGGGAAGACTCAATTTTGTCAAGATTTCAGTTCTTCCCAACTTGATATATAGATTTGAAACCACATAACTCAGATTGGGGCTTGAACCCACTGTCTTTTAATTGAGATCGCACCTGGTCTCAGAACTTAATGAAGCTCAGGTTCTTTATGTCTCATCACAGAAAGCATTCAGTGAGAGACAAGGTGATAGGTAAGAAGTGGATTTATTTAGAGAGATACATATTCCAGAGACAGAATATGGTCCATCTCAAAAGGCGAGAATGGCTTTGGGAGGAACATACTCCACAGACAGAGTGTGGACCAGCTTAGGTGAGAGGCCCTGAAATATGGGGGTGGTCAGTTTCTATGGGCTGGGTAATTTCATAGGCTAATGAGTAGGTAATTTCATAGGCTAATGAGTAGGTAATTTCATAGGCTAATGAGTGGGAGGATTATTCTAACTCTCTGGGAGAAGGGCCAGGGATTTCCAGGAATTGGGCCACCACCTACTTTTTGACCTTTTATGGTCAGCCTCGAAATTGTCCAGGTGCTGGTGGGTGTGTCATTTATCATGTTAATGTATTATGATGAGCATATATAATTAGGCCCAACGTCCACTAGAAGTCGAATCTTCATCCATCTTGAACCTGGTGGGTTCTAACCAGTTTATGTCATACCCTCAAGGGCTATGTCATACTTTTAGAGTTTGTACCATGCCCCCTTCCCTCCTGTTTCAGATTCAAGGCAATGCCAACAAAAATTTTTAAAATCCCAGGAAGTTATTTTGTAAATATCAACAAACTGATTCTAACATTTATATGGAGAGGCAAAAGACCCAGAATAACCAACCTAATATGGAAGGAGAAAAATAAATTGGAAGACTAACACTATTTGATTTCAAGACTTACTATAAAGCTACAGTAATCAAGGCAGTGTGGCAAAAGAATAGACAAATAGGTCATGGAACAGAATAGAGAGCTCAGAAATGGACTCATGCAAATTTAGTCAACTTGTCTTTGACAAATGAGCAAAGACAATTCAATAGAGCAAGGATAATCTTTTCAACAAATGGGTGCTGGAACAACTGGGCATCCACATACAAAAAAAAAGAAGTAAGGTCTTTACACCATCCACAAAAGTTACTCAAAATGGATCCAGATATAAATTAAAAATGCAAAACTAAAAAATTCCTAGAAGATAGCATAGGAAATTTAGATGACCTTATGTTTGGCTATGACTTTTTATATACAATACCAAAGGCACAATCAGTGAAAGAAAAAAACTGATAAATTGAACGTTATTAAAATTACAGAGTTATGTTACCGAGTCCAAGCTTGCTAAGCTCGCCTCATGACAGGCCAATAAATCGGAGACGAGGTGCTGAGGCAAGGAGGATGACTTTATTCGGAAAGCCGGCAGACTGAGAAGATGGCAGAGTAAAGTTTCAAAATAACCATCTCATCAGAGTTTGGATGCTGTTTTTTTTTTATAGCACAGAGAGGGGGAGGAGATGAGGAAGTAAAGTAAAAAGGCCATACGTTTTGCAAATATCACCTGGAATGGCCAGCCTCGGGGAGGGATATGTTAATTTCTTCTTTCTTGTAGCCATCCACAGGTGGACAAGGTCCGGATGTTTCCCTGAACAAAGGCACTTTGGTTTAACATTCAGGCAGAGGGGCAGGGCTCCCTGAGGCAGGCCATTATGTACAGACAGTATCCTTTTAGTGAACAAAAGCAGTGGAAAGCAAAGGTTAAAGTAAAAGAAACAGATCCAACATGTAGTCAGATTTGGTTCTTCCCTGTTACAGTTATAAATATTTTTACCTTCCTCCTGGACAATAAAACGGACTTGGAATATTAATCACTTTGTCTCATTTCAATTTCTATGACTTTTCTGGTATGCATGTGTAGGGGAGCAGGATTTGCCACCCTAAATTATGTCTCTTTGGCACTTTTTTTTTTTAGCTGGGCCGGGCCATCATGCTAGTTCGATTCTAGTTCGCTCAGGATTCTAGTTCCCTGCCAGGGATCAAACCTGTGGAAGCATGGAGTCTTAGCCACTGGACCGCCAGGGAAGTCCCAGCATATTGTTTTAAGCTGGTTATTTTCTGAGAAACAGACAGGAGAAGGGCTCTGAAGACAAAGTAGGAGTTGCCTTTGTGTAACAAATATTTCCATTTGTAAGGGAAATCTCCATTGTGTCTCCCTGGAAGAGAAGGATGAGCAAATCTCTAGAAACTCTTATCGGGTGGAGATTTAAATGTGCATCACAATCACCCTTGTTTACTTTGCTATTCCTGGTAACCTCCCATAACTGACTCCTCCTACTCTCAACATCCTCTTTGGTCTTTTTTTTTTTTAATGGGATTTTTAAAAATTAATTTATTTTTGGCTGCATTTGGTATTCGTTGCTGTGCACAGGCTTCCTCTAACTGCAGAAAGCGGGGGCTACTCTTCGTTGTGGTGGGCGGACTTCTCATTGCCATGGCTTCTCTTGTTGCGGAGCTCAGGCTTTAGGCACGTGGGCTTCAGTAGTTGTGGCACGTGGGCTCAGTAGTTGTGGCTCGTGGGCTCTAGAGCGCAGGCTCAGTAGTTGTGGCACACAGGCTTAGTTGCTCCGTGGCATGTGGGATCTTCCTAGACCAGGGCTCAAACCCATGTCCCCTGCATTGGCAGGCAGATTCTTAACCACTGCACCACCAGGGAAGCCCTCCTCTTTTGTCTTTAGCTGAAGATGTTATTTAAGGTGAGGGTTTCAGCCATTTTGGTGAGTTACTCAATTTTTCTGGGTCTCTCCCACGTATACATGATACTAAGCCTTGTTTGATTTTCTCCTGTTAATCTGTCTCATGTCAATTTAATTCTTAGATGAGTCAGAAGAACCTAAAAGAGTAGAGATAAATTTCTTCCTCCCTGACACACGGTAATCCCATCATTCTATCTCCACAAGGAAATATTATTCATGTTTCACAGATAATGAATAGCTGTATTAATCAGATACACTCCTCTCTCAGATCCTCATTCCTAGAAATACAGAGCTTTCACCTGGAATCACTTTTCATTGTTCTTAAATACAATCTTTAGAATTGCATTTTCTGCAGATTAATTTTCCTTTTTTTTTGGCTTGAAATAATCTTATTTCATAAAAATGGAAAATTCTTGAAAGATGCTTTGACTCTGTATAGAAATCTAGGTTGGTAGTTGTTGTGGTCTGAACACGGGTTGGAAAAGAATTTCCAGACATAAGGCAGAATGTAAAGAAGACAGAATTTATTAGAGGGAAGGGTCGCTGCCAGAACAGGCCGACTTCCTAATAGTCTGGGAGAGTCGAGCCCAAACATGTGCTATTGATCAGTTTTTATAGCCAGAAAACAAAGGAATTGGTCGAGGCACATATACCTTCCTTCTATAAGGTGGGAGTGGGACAGGGCAGATGCCTTTCCTTATTTGGGACAGGTCCTGCTGCCCAGGTGGGCGTCACCCAGGTGGGCTCAGGAATTTCGTAACCATCACAACATGGTGGGGAGGGCGAGTAAGAGTCCGGTAGGGGGTGTAACGCTGACACTTTTTCAGGCAGGGTCGTCCTTTGTCCTTGGAGCACCAGAGTAGTAATTCCTTCAGTGGTTTGAATAGGTCCTTTCACTGTGTCCCAGAACCACAGCTATGTATTGGGAATGAGAGATGACAGGTAACTTATTTTGTTTATAATCTCCTGGCCTTAGGTTAGGTTGGGAGCGTAAATACTAAGACTGAGATTGAACCAGTGACTAGATGGGCTTTGGGTTGTCATATAAAAGAGAGGCTGAGAGTATTGACTGGGTAGGAGTAGTAAATGGGTTAACAAATTGTTCTTGAAACTGGTTATATTCTCACCAACCCTTTTTTCTCTTTCTGTTCACCAAGCTTCCCTTACATTTAATTTGTACCATGTAAATGAGCTTGGGGTGTCGACTGAAAAAAATGCACCACTTAAAATTGAAGAATTATGTTATATTTGGGGCATTACTATAGCCCGGGAAGGCGGCCTCTCAGAGAGCTCTGAGGAACTGTTCAGAAGAGGTAATGGAGGAGCCAAGATAGAGACAAATTTTTACAGAAAAAAAAAAAAATATATATATATATATATAGTAGTCAAACATCAAAAGATTACTGCTAATCACAAAAAAAAGACATCTTTTTTTAAAAAAAAAAATTTATTTATTTCTTTGGCTGCACCAGGCCTTAGTTGCAGCATGCAGGATCTTTTAGAGGCAGCATGTGGGATCTAGTTCTCTGACCAGGGGTGGAACCCGGGCCCCCTGCATTGGGAGCACAGAGCCTTAGCCACTGGACCACCAGTGAAGTCCCCAGACATCTTAAGTTAATGATTTCAGTGTCTTTCTATGCATGGGAAGATGCAAGTCTGGGCTCACTGAAATTATTCCTTAGCTATGCAGAAACCATGTGCTAGGCCCTGTTACCTACCTTGAGATAGATAGTGTTATTTCTCCCTTTTTTTTTTTGCGGTATGCGGGCCTCTCACTCTTGTGGCCTCTCCCGTTGCGGAGCACAGGCTCCGGACGCGCAGGCTCATCGGCCATGACTCACGGACCCAGGCGCTCCACGGCATGTGGGATCTTCCCAGACTGGGGCACGAACCCGTGTCCCCTGCATCGGCAGGCGGACTCTCAACCACTGCGCCACCAGGGAAGCCCTTATTTCCCCCATTTTATTTACTGAATGTTAATGAGAGTCCCTTTTCCTTAAACTGGAGTCCCCCGGAAGGCTTGTTGACACACAGAAGGCTGGGTCCCACCCCCAGGATGATTTCTAAGTGTCTAGGTTTAGGCTATTGCCTGAGAACTTGCATTTTAAATAAATTCCCAGGTGATGCTGACGTTACGGGTTTGAGATGCACTGAATTAGAGCAACATTTAATGTTAGTACACAAAGAACCCGTAAATTAGATATTAGCTTCATTTTTCCATGTGAATTAGGGTCCTCGGGAGCCTGAGCGGTAAAGGGGCCAGCTACGCCCACACAGGTACCAGGGGGTCTCATATTACAGACCTCTGAGGGCGGGCGGGACTTGGCCCCAGAGGCCTGGGGACAGCCCCTTAAGGAGGTGCAGCTCGCGGTGCAGCTCGGCCAATGTCAAGCAGCAAGGTCCGCTCTCCTGCCCCGCCTGCCTCCCTCCCGCCTCTCCCCCGCCGCCCCCGACCAGCCTGGCCGGATGCAGGACAGAAAACACGGTCTATTAGGCTGTGCCGGTGCGTCACCGGCTGGCGCTGGGCCAATGACAGCCCCGGGGAGTGTCGTTTCTTAGGGCCGAGGAGGTGGGGGCCGGAACTTCCTGCGTTTCAGCGCAGCAAGTCATTTCCCCGGGCCGGTGCGCCCCGAGCCGTGGCCCCGGGGCTGAGCCAGTACTACGCTCTTCCCAGCTGGTTTTCCGAAGCGGGCGGGGAAGGACAGGGAGGCCAGGACCCTCCTCCGCGTCTTTGAACTAGTCGTGAGCCCCTGGGACGCGGTGTCCGCCAGGGTCCCGCCGGGCCGCGCGCTCTCTGCGGCCCCAGCGACGGCATCGGGCTCTGGGTGCCCTTGACCCCGGGGAGACTGAAGTGCCACCTCGCCCCGGGCAAGGCGAGGCGGTGCTAGGCTGAGCCCGCGACACCCGCCTCGGTCGCCCGCCTCTTAGGGCCCCTGCGTCCACGGGCTGCGATGGCGGCGGCGGCGCTGATGGACCCGGCGAAGGTGAGTGGATGGGCTTCAGGCCCTCAGCCGCTCAGTCCCCCACCCTCACGTGCCCGGCGCCGGGGTATCAAAGATGGGCGATGCCCTACGACTTCACTTCTTTTTCATCTTTCTTCTTTTGAGTCCCGGGTCTCCGAGGGTTTGAGAGGGCGAGCAGTCCCTCCCAACCTAGGGTCCTGAATCTAGGCCACGGATTATAGAGAGCAGTTCCCATTTCTAAACTCTAGTGGGATGAGGTGGGAAAGGGTTTCCTAGGCACGGGAACCAGCACGTGCAAATGCCTGATTGACCTGGGAGTGTTCAGAGAGCAGGTGGGCTGAAGTCAGCCCTGGAATGGCGGGGTGGGGAGCTGGGGCTCTCTACTGAGAGTGTTGGGAGCCACAGAAGGTTCAGAGCAGAGGAGGAAGATGACCTGACTTCGGTCTTAGCAGGGCCCTATGGATGCTGAGTGGAAAATTGACTGCGGGCTGAGGGTGAAGGCGGGGAGAGCAAGGAGTAGGCTGTTGCAGTACTGCAGCCCACGTGACTAGGGCAGGTGGCTGGAGGCCGAAGGAGCGACTGGATTCTAGGTGTGTCTTTTAAGCTAGTCTGACCAGATTTTCTGATGTGGAGGCTGACCAAGAAAAGAGGTGACGTGATGGTTTTGGGTTTTAGCAGCTGGAAGGATGGATGAACCATCAACTGAGAAGGGGAAGTTGGCTGTAGGAGGAATTTTCAGTGGAAACAGAAGAAGTTAGGTTTTGGCCACGTTGAACTCTGATGTTCCAGGGACCCCTGCGTGAAGTTGAAGGTTGAGGAGCCAGACACACAGTTATGGTGTTCTGGGGAGACTTAGTTTAGGTTATGAGACACCAAATATACAAAGGGACAATTGAAAGACTATATATAAAATAGAACTCTGACCCACAACCTGCAGCAATCTGTCCAGGTAGCCAACCCTCTTATCTACAATAAACAACCTAGGAAGCCATCCTGCTGAAAGTTAGCCTCGCAGGAAGCCAGATTGCCATCTCTAGTGACAATCCAGAAAGTTAAACAGTAACTTCTGTAACAATTGGCCCCCAAAGACCAGGGCTTAATAGCTGACAACTCTTCTAATTTTTGTTCCTACTTCCAACGTAGGACCAACCAGGGAAAGCCAAATATGCACCCCTAACCAACCACATAGGATGCCCTGCGCCTAGTTAGCCTGCCCACAGCTTCCCCATGCCAACAGGGCATACCTGAAGCCTTCCCTTTTTTTCCACTTCTAAAGCTTTCCCGCTCCTCTGCCTGCCTCTGAGTCTGTGCCAGCGCATAAGCGGTTGGCTCTCTTTCTATAGCAAACTCAGAGTAATTAGCCTTTGCTGTTCTCATTTGGTTGGTCTTTATTTTCACAGTTAGAAACATCAAGGGACTTCCCTGGAAGTCCAGTGGTTAAGACGCCACGCTTCCACTGCAGGGGGGGCCCGGGTTTGATCCCTGGTTGGGGAACTAAGATCCTACAAGCCGTGCGGCGTGGCCAGAAAAAAAAAGGAAAACAAAAAAAGAAACAACCAAGATGTGGCATCTGGTGTGTGGGCAAGGGTGTGTCGGATTTAGGAGGGTGAAACTTCAGGTCATGGTGGCAGTGATGTTAGGGGGAAGGGGGAGGGTGGGGCCTGAGAACTGAGAACGGGGTATCTTGCTGGCTTGTTTGGCATCATAAAGACAGATGAGGGAGAGTTAGTGTTCATGGTGGTGGTTGGGCAGGGGGCTGTGTGTAGGGAAAGGTGGGTCTGGCAGGTGGCCAAATTTTCCTGGGGGCACAGATATGAGAAGGGGGGCTAAGGCTTCATAGTACTGGAGGTCATTTTTCAGTGAGGCCTGGGCTGGTGCTAATTCAGCCATCTTCGTTCTCACCAGGGCTTTGTGGACCCTTGAGGGGGCCTGGGGATTTTCAGTCGGGCTGGGGAATCAATTCAGGGGCAAATGGGGCAAGATGAGAGAGCCGTTAGACCCTGGTGGGTGGGGGGTAGGAGGACCGGAGAGGTTGGCTTTTGAATGAGTGACTGATGAAGGGACAGAAGAAAAGGGCCAAGGGCATCTGATGTAGTCCTGGGTGGCTTGGATTGAAGCCAAGAACGGGGCCGAGTGGGGAGGCCTTCACATCAAGGGTGGATGTTGCCCTTGGCAGTGGGGGCCACAGAAGGTCTGGGGGCAGGATGGGATCATGACTGTATTTGCCAAGAATTCTCCGGACTGCCAGGGAGGGGGCAGCTTCCTCCTCTACCCTTCCTTTGAGTTCTTGTGGCTGGACTAATAATAAAAGTAATATTAACAGGAGAAAAACGAATTTTAATGCACATGAAGGTGTCACAGAAATGGGACCTAAAAAGTGGCCACAGCAGGCAGCTTTTATACTTATTAGACAAGGAAACAATACATTTGTGCGGAACTGACTGGACAAAGAAACTTAGGTTTTGGGTGCCCAATTAATGAAGAAGCTAAGCAAAGTTCGGGTTTCAGGTAGTAAATTAAAGAAGTAACAGGTTTTATTTACGTAGGTTTCTTGGCCCAAATTTCCCATCTTTGGCAATAAGGGTGTTCTTTTTTTTTTTTTTTTAATGTTTATTTATTTATTTATTTGGCTGCGCCGGGTCTTAGTTGCTGCATGCATGCAGGATCTAGTTCCCTGACCAGGGATGGAACCCGGGCCCCCTGCATGGGGAGCGCGGAGTCCTAACCACTGGACCACGAGGGAAGTCCAAATAAGGATGTTTTTTATGTCCAGATGCAGGGAGTGCACTTTTTGCGTGAGAAATTTATTTCCTGTTTTCAGGGAGACAGAAAGGAGGGTCGGAGTGTCCCCTGCGTTGGCTGTTTCTTCAGTAACTTTAATTCAAAATAATCAATATGCCATTGAGAAACATTTAGGGGAGGCCTACCTCGGGTCTGACAGTTCCCTCCTCTGAATCGTCCTCTGTGGAGAGAGAGAATGGGTTAGTGGAGTCCTACAGTTCATTGAACCATTTTCTTAGTTCTGAGAACAGATTAGTTCAGTTCAACAGTTATACCTTATTTTAGGAGGCAGTGATGCAGGGGGGCTTCCAGAGCTAGGCCTATGGTGCAAGCAGTCAAGTATTTAACAGGAGACATTTCTAGGGAATCAAAAGAAAGACAAAGGTTGATGATCAGAGCAGATTATAAACCAGTTTATAGACCAGGATGCAGTCAGTCAAGAAGATTTCTAGATGTCAGGGTTGAAGCAGCTTTTGCAGTTTGAAATGTCTCTGATGTCACCAGGTGTTCAGGAAAACTTTCTGAGTGGCTCATATAGTAAAAGGCACGAGGATAGTTTAAATATGAGCCGTGGTGGCAATTTCTCTGCAGTTTATCAAGTCGTTTAGCTTCAATTTGCAGGGCTTCAGGAAAAGGGCAATTTTAGTTCTCAATGATTCCAACTCAATGATTCCACACTCAGTTTTAGTTCTCAGTGATTCCAGCTCAGAAGGGTGAGAAAAAATTGGAAACATTAAAGAGTTGTAGCCAGATATTGGAGGAAACTAGAATAATTCAGGATCCAGACCAGTTTTCAGGTAAATGACAAAACCTCAATGAAAACTAATAGCACTAGAATCATATATACAAGTGTGCATTATAGTTTCTATTGAAACATAATTTTGTTCTCTAAAATCACTCTCATTTCTACCAAAGATAGCCAAATCAAGACGAATTTGTTTGCAGAGTAAGTCTAGATTCCATGAACTTGGCCTGATTATTTATACAGGTCCAGCAAGAATAGGGCTTAGCCATATAGGCTCTTCTGAATCTGCTTTGCTGGAACTTTTCATAAGGAATTTCCAGATTGAACTCTTAATAGCCTCTCGAGGCCAGGAAGCCACGTCAGACTTATCATCAGACTTGCCTGTAATACCTATAGAATTGGGTGAATTCCTCTCTTGAGATCCCCCAAATATCCTGAGGTTCCTGTGCCTGTCAGAAGTGACCGTCCTTACTCACGTGGTAAGGCGCTGGGAACCCTGTTAGCAAGGTACCAGGATGCTTTTCCAAAGGATTTGATTGGCCCATAAAGTCAATTTTGGGAATTCCCCGGTGGTCCAGTGGTTAGGACTCCTCGCTTTCATTGCCTAGGTCGCGGGTTCAGTCCCTGGTCAGGGAACTAAGATCCCGCAAGCCGCACAGCCAAAAAGAAAAAAAATAATAATAATTTTAAAATAAAGGCAATCTTAGTTCCTTCAAGCTGTCTGGTCATATCTGAGTCTACATGTGCCTCTCTCAAATATGACTTTCCAGTCAAAGCCTTGGCAAGATAACCAGTGTTTCTACTTGTGTCCTATTATGAAGAGAACAGATTCTTATTGAACTTAGGCAAGTAACTGTATTGCTAAGAAAATAGTACTCACAGAGTTTCTGAATTCTGGAGAGATCAGGTAGGGGGAAAAAGATAAATGTTTCATTTTTGCTTACAAAGGTATAATTTACCAAATTGCTGTAAATCTTTTAAAAAAACTTCCTTGTATTTGGAAAACAAAAGGTTAAAAAATCAGTAATATTTTAAACAAAAAGTCACAAAAATTATAATCATATTCATCAGTTCATTCAATCCCATGTAATTAATTCTTGTTCTGCTCTGAGTCCAGTTCTTCCGTTAGTTCTGTCAGCTTTGCCTGATGATTGAGGATGAGGGCAACAGTGATACTTCCATGAAGTTTGTGAGGTTTTTTCTTAAGGCTCATGTGATTTGCCCCGTAAGGTGGATGCCTTGATCACTGGAGATTGTGGAAGGTATACCCAAATGGAAAACACATTTTTAAAAACCGTTTCTTTGCCCTTGTGAGGGCATCAGCTTTGTAGCAAGGGAGGGCTTCAATCCATCCGGAAAACATACATGTAATAATAAAAACATTCTGATAACCCACATGTAGTGGCAGTTGAATGAAGTACAGCTGCAGGTGCTCAAAGAAGTCCAGAGAGAAAATGTCTGAGGCTTCTGGGGACAAAAATTGTTTTTCCCCAGGGTTATGGACTTGACAGGTCAGACATTGCTGGTAGACTGCTTTTGCAATTTTATAGAAATCTTCCTGCCCATGTCTATTTAAATGCATCTTAAAGACACTATGGTGGGTGAAGGGATGCAAGAAAAAAAAAAATGAGGTTTGCCAGGGAGCTGGGAAGAACCAAGTAGCCATCTTGGGTTTCCCATAGCCCTGACTGTTCATTTAATTTACAGCTATTGTTTACCCATTTTAATTTCTCTTATTCAGAAGTAGACTGTTGCCATGGTACAAGGACATCAGAATGGCAAAATCTGGCAATAAGGGGTCAGGTTTTTTGCAGAAGCAGAATGGATTTTATCTTCATGTGCCACAGTCTTTACAGATTCTGTTGCTGCTGCCTTTGCATGACAGTCAGTGCATTTCCCTGATACCTGGGTTCAATCCCTTTAGTATGAGTCTCCATTCTGATGACAGATAACATTTTATGCCAGGACATATATGACTTCAGAAATTTCACATAATTTCTGGAACACTTGGAATACATACCTATACAGACACAACATAAAGGAGACTTAACATGACTTCTTATGTGACAACAGTTTCCATATAATTTAACATATTAAATACACCTAATTAGTTTAATATCTTTTTATAAGGCGAGAGAATAAATCTTTGAGGGTATTTCAGAGGGCCCCTGAAATATCTCACGTCTCAATGTTAGTTCTAAGTCAAAAAGTTTTCATTTAGAATTTGATTTGGGAGAAGTTTGTCAAAAATATCAAAAAATATTTGACTTAAGTAGGTTGCCATGAAGCAATGCTTCGTTATCCATTTAACCAAAGTAATAATTAAAGACTTCTTAGGCAAATATAGAAGGTTATATAGTTCTGAGCAAAATTCAGGTCTTTTAATAGCAATAGGACTGGGCTTACTTACTGAATCAAAGACCTGATAAAGATATAGAACATAAGTAATTACTTTGACAAGACAGAAGATCTTTGTTTTTTTCTAGGCACATTACTTAAAGGTAAAGAAAAACCTTTCATAATCTCTTATTATCAAGAGCAGACCAATAGAAAACAAAAACAAACAACCAAAAAAACTTTGTTCTTTTAACAGAGAGAAAAACAAATTCCAATTTTGTACCAGTTTACTTTGATATTAAAACTTATTTACATAATTAAATTCATTCTAATCTTGTTCCGTCATGACCACACATAAAATTCCTTTCCAAAGAATCCTTTATTCACAAACTTAAAGTTGTCCATTTTAGTTTGTCCCTTGTTTTCTTTCCCATTTAAAACTAACCAGCTTTAGGACAAAATCACTTTCTTTTTCCTTAATAAAAATGTCTCCATACCTTTTCTTATCCCTTATTATATCTGCAGCTTTAACCACATATATTAATTGGAATCCTAATCCTTTGAAATTTTAATTTTTTATTGAAAACAAAGAAGTAAACAATTGTAAACTTTATTAACATTTTGTGGTGTGACAAACATAAATACATTTTATAATTTCTAGAAACATGCTATTTCATAGTACAATCTTTCAATAAAGCACAAGATATATTTACTAGAGCCAAACATACTTAGTTTCTCTTTATCAAGAGGCAACAAGTAGGTATAAACTTAGACTTGTTTAGAAACTAATGTTTCAATACTTTATCGTATTTGGAAATGATTTAGACATCCAGTTAATTCCCATCGTTTAAGTTAACGTAGCAAAACTCTAAGGGTATAAATTACCAAACAGATTTAGGAAACTATTTAAATGGACATATCATAAAACATTTATTGTCTAAAAGTTCACCTAAAAACTCATCACATTTATATCTGTTCAATTTATTTTTAACAATCAGATTACTCATGAAAATTTCATGAGACATTAAAGCAGTTAGTCATTATCTTGTTTGTTTGTTTGCTGACAAACTGCAAAAGAGACAACATTAGCCCGTTTGACTAGTACACCCAGGTAGAACAAAGGTTGTTTATCTACATTACATTTAATGCTAACTCTGAAGATATACCTGTATTAATTTAACCAACAAGTAGCTTTTATTTCCTAAAGATTATCTGAGGATATACCTTCAGGTAACTCTGAAGATATATCTGTATTAATTTAACCAACAAGTAGCTTTTATTTACTAAAGATTATGAGAAACGTTTGGGTTATTTTTTATTACATATTTGAGACTTTTTATATAAAAAAAGTCTTTATTTAAGCCAATTAAATAGAGCTCTTTTACAGATTAATTTTGGCAGTGCCATCCAGAGGTAACATACACATATGGACATATAGATAAACTCAACCAGAGATCTCATACTTCTTATTTTAAAACTTTAGTCATGAATCAGGTACAATAGAAAACTCACTAGTTTATCAGTAACAGTTGGAATGAATTAGGTTATTTGCTCAGCTAGCTAGTCTTTTATTATTTGTGTAGAAGACTTTTAAGATCTGTATTTGCCCTTGACAAGCAATTCTAGGGAGGCTGTGACTTATTAGAGTTTGAGCAAGAAAGTCCTTTTAACAGTGAGTGTTTGAAAAAGCCTCTCTCTCTTTTTTCTTTTAATTTCAGGTTTTACTGATTGAATTAGTCCAGGCTCAGGGTCAGGCTCTGTGGGCTGTGTTTACATTCAAATACATGACATAACTTGAAGGGACAGAGAAAGAAAATATGTTTTGGAGTATACTTGTCTGTTATCATAGGTCTTAGGGTAATTATTATTAAATGTTTTTCTTAAGTACAGGACAAGTTTGCGCCAATATCCTGATCTACTATAATATCTGCAAGCATTTTGAGAGGACTAGGTGAGACCTTGGGACGAGTAAAGTTCGATGGGCTTTGACTTGTTTCTAGAGTTGTACTTCTGGTTTTGTAGAGCTTCATAAGACAAGCTTTGTAAGACAAAGACAGTTGTTTCTATAAACTCTTAAATATTGGCCTCCAGCCCATTTATTTTCTGATTATTTGTAGGAGAGGCTGGGAAATTGCTGAGAAGATGGGGTGATTTTTAAGAAGGAGAATTTATGTTGAATTTTTGTTTTAAGCCTAATTTCTGTGTTTTTTTATCTTAATAAGGGATTCTCTAAGACTAGTCATTATACCTTTTTTTTTCTTTTTATAGAGAATTTGGTCCTCCCATAAGTACCAGTATGACAGCTGTTTATTATGAGAGCTCTCAATTGTTTTTTTCCTTTTAAATATAGTCAATTTAAAGGATCTATCATCTGGCCATTGACAAGTAGGATCTTATATTTTCACATAGTGACTGAAGCCAATAAGTGTTTTATTATGGCTTAACCAAAGATGCAAGAGGCATCTCACAAGAAGAGTATATAGCCCTCACAAGATCCAAAAAGCCCACTCCCAGAATTAGTCTAAGAAGGTAGAACTCCTTTGTTGCTACAGGTGGTGAGAATGGTGTAGGGAAAATGGTGTCTCCAGTGTTCCACAAAAATCTGGGGCGCCTCCAGCCATAAAACCGATAATTTATGGTATCCGGCAGGCACTACTGGAATGGGACTTTTCCAGCACTAACAACTAATGAAGGTTGTGATGACAGAGGCCCGTTATGGACTGGGACGCCTAATGACAAAGTCCCCTGAGAGCTGGTATGGCCGGACAAAGAGCTTGGCCACCAGATGCACCCCAGTAAATGCACCTTCTGGATGGTAGAGACCAGAGACAGTATTCTCACTGGAGACAAAGCCAAGCTCTGAGGACATAAAACAAGATGGAAGGAAAAAACCTCGTCTTTTTTTTTTTTTAATAAAGAGCCCAGAGCAGGACTTCCCTGGTGGCGCAGTGGTTAAGAATCCGCCTACCAATGTAGGGGACAAGGGTTTGATTCCTGGTCCAGGAAGATCCCACATGCCACGGAGCAACTAAGCCCGTGCACCACAACTACTGAAGCCTGTGCGCCTAGAGCCCATGCCAAGAGAAGCCACCACACACAGCAACAAAGACCCAACGCGGCAAAAAATAAGAACCCAGAGCAAAGTTTGTCTAAACAGATGCCGGTCTGGTGAGAACTGCTAATTCACCAGTGTGTGAGGCTGGCTTGAACAGCAGGCTTATAGGGCCTATGCCTGTGTTCTGCCCTCTGGCTCTTCCTCGTGACAAACAACACGACAGACAGAGACAGAGAAAAACAGTGACCATCTCTGGGAGGTGAAGGATGAGGATTCCCAAGTCACTAATACAAGGAACTAACCAGCTCCACAAATATTTTCTCCTGCTAATCTAAATTTAGAGACAGAGAAAGGGGAGTCTCACCACTTTCCCTCCCACCAGAACTTGCAGGCAGAGAGCCGGGAGGCCGACTGGGTAAGAAATCTCATTACCTTCTGCAGTCTTTGTCAGATGCCCCCGGCTCTACAGCATCCTCAGGGCGGGAAGCAGGCTCCAGCCAGCCACCTGCCTGGCTCACCAACTGTCAGGAAGAGGGGAATTTCCCCCTCTACCCCTCTTTTGAGATTTTGTGGCTGGACTAATAATCAGATTGACACAAGACAGATTAATAGGTGAAAAGGAAACAAATTTTAATTCCTGCTCATGGACGTCTCATAGAAATGGGACCTAAGAAATGGCCAAAGCAGGCAGCTTTTATACTTTTTGGACAAAAAAAACAATAAATTTGTGAGGAATTGACTAGACAGAGAAACTTGGGTTTTGGGTACCCAATTAGTGAAAAATCTAAACAGAGTTTGGGCTTCAGGTAGTAAATTAAAGAAGTAACAAAGTTTGTTTATATAGGCTTCTTGTCCCCAAAATCCCTATCTTTGGTGATAAGGGTGTCTTTCTACCTCCAGATTGAGGTAGAAAGACACCCTTTTACACGAGACATTCATTTACTTTTACATGAGAGATTCATTTCTTGCTTTCAGGGAGACAGAAAGGAGTGTCCCCCTTGTGCTGGCCGTTTCTTAAGTAAATTTAATTCAAAATAATCAATATGACATTGAGGCACATTTTGGGGTGGCCTACCCTGAGCCCCAGCAATACCATGTAAAGAGTGACAGCGCATGGAGATGGCTATGATGTGGGCTGGGATGGGGAGGGGGTACAGCAACAATGGGGTTGCAGTGGTGAGGTCCAGGGTTTGAGGAAATGTACAGTCCAAAGAGTGATATGCATGTGGGGAGGGCATGTGAGCTGTTGCCCCCAGGGCCCTGGTACTGGGGACTATGGGCCCATGTTTGTTTGTATCTGTAAGGCATGACATCGGCGACACTAGGGGCCCTGCACTTCAGGCCCAGAGCATTGCTGGCATTGCTGTGGGCTGAAAAAGCAGTCATAGAAGGCATGGAACCAGGGCCTGGGATCTCCTCTGAGTTGGGAAGCTGGGGAGGAGGGTGAACAGGGGATAGACAGGGAGTCCTGAGGAGAGAAGCTGATCATGGAATGAACTGTCCCCATCATGGCAGGACTGTGTGACCTTTGAGGACGTGACCATTTACTTCTCCCAGGAGGAGTGGGGACTCCTTGATGAGGCTCAGAGACTCCTGTACTGCGATGTGATGCTGGAGAACTTTGCACTGATAGCCTCACTGGGTAAGGCTTTCACACCCACCCAGGTGTCCTCAGCTCATCTCTGCCCATCCTCTTTTCCCAAGAAGAGGCTTTTTCCGTCCCACAGCCGGACCGTGGGCACTGCTTCCTTCCCCCCCACCTTTAAAAAAAAAATTTATTTATTTTATTTATTTATTTTTGGCTGCGTTGGGTCTTCGTTGCTGTGTGCGGGCTTTCTCTAGTGGCAGAGAGTGGAGGTTACTCTTCATTGAGGTGTGCAGGCTTCTCCTTGCAGTAGCTTCTCTTGTTGAGGAGCACGGGCTCTAGGCACGCAGGCTTCCATAGTTGTGGCACGTGGGCTCAGTCGTTGTGGCTCACAGGCTCTAGAGCACAGGCTCAGTTGTTGTGGCGCACTGGCTTAGTTGCTCCGTGGCATGTGGGATCTTCCTGGACCAGGGCTCAAACCCATGTCCCCTGCATTGGCAGGCGGATTCTTAACCACTGCACCACCAGGGAAGTCCCCCTTTCCCCCCTTTCTGGTATATGTGCGGTGGGTTCCAGAGCTCAGCTGTGTGCAGGGTCCCACGCTTTCCCCAAGCAGCCCCAATACGTGCTGCCCTGAAGCCTTGTGGGGAAGGGTCCCAGAAGGAAGACCAGTGGATCCCATCTGACTCAGCCACTGCCCGCCTGGGTGATCGTCCAGATCTATGACAGTTCTGTTCTGCTCTTTTCCTTTAAAACTAACATTTCCTAAGGCCTGACTGCCAGGAATTCTAGGTACTGGTGGTTACTATTTGCTATGACCACTGAGATGTTCCTGCTAGACCTCCCTTGTGTGTTCCTTTTGTAATATTTTGTTTTCTTTCCTGTGGTCTGTTGTGGGGTAGTTCACCAGGACAAGTGCTGGCCCCTTACCTGTCCTGTCTTTCCCTTAGGACTTACATCTTTCAGGTCTCATGTAGTTGCCCAGCTGGAGATGGGGGCAGAGCCCTGGGTGCCTGACCGAGTGGACATGACGTCAGCCATGGCAAGAGGGGCATATAGAGGGCCTGGCTCAGGTAAGTGAGAGGTGGGGGACCATGTGACATCACTACTGTCTTCAGATCATACCTCCCACTTTTCTCGTGTTCATCGTTGTTTTGGTGCCAAAGCCTTATATCTCTTCTACCTTTCCTTTCTTGTTCTTGACACATTGCCTACTTGTCATTTCTGCTTTGACTTGGGGCCCCTGGCTGTGTCCCTCACTGTTTCCACAGCTCCCTCTGCAGCACTCTCCAATGTGGACCTGCACTTAATATGTCATGCGATGTACACATTTCCTCTTATAGTCCTTGAACACCAGCTAGCCAGTTGCAATCAGATTTTCCCAGGCCTGAACACATCCTTCTGCACAGTCCTCATGGGTTACCAGCAGCCAGGGCTCCCCTGAAAAGCCTTTGTAGAGAAGTGAGGAGGAGACTTGCCTTTCCACCTGATACTGTGCACATCTTTGTGTCCTTGCTTCTGGTAAGGCCTCCCCTATTTCGTGACCTTACCAGGCACAGCACATTAGAGAAGACCATTCCTTATCCTGACCTCAGGCCTTTCATCTTGCCAATAATCCCATGGACTCATTCCTGTATCAGACTTGCATTTGTGATTGGGTTGTCACCAGCATTTTTCTACTTTCAGATTTTTGCCATGGAACAGAGGGTGAGGAGTCACCTGCTGAGCTTAGTGTTTCTGTAGAAGTGTCACAGGACATGAATCCCAAGGTGGTTCCATCCACCCAGAAAGGCTACCCCTGTGACCTGTGTGGCCTACACCTGAAAGACATTGTGCACCCAGCTGAACACCAGGCAACACATCCCTGGCAGAAACCACATGTGTGTGAGGCATACAGGAGAGAGTTCAAGTTCAATGCCAACCTTCACCAACCACAGATGCAGCAGAACGTGGACAAGCCTATCGCAAGGAACGAAAGCAGCGCCTCGCTTGTGAAGAGCTGCAGAGATGACACATCAAAGAAACCTTTCACACTGAGGGAGAGTGGGAAGGCCTTTGTGTCCAGATGTGGTTTTCTCCAGCACCAGGTCACTCCCCGTGTAGTGGAGCCACACCACAGCTCCGAAGGCGTGGTGGATTTTCCCACTATGCAATGCCATAAGAAGCGCAGTGAATTTCAGAACACTCTCAGTGACAAATCCTCACTTGTTCAGCAGAGGACCCACACTGGAGAAAGGCCTTATGAGTGCAGCAAATGTGGGATATTCTTCAGCTACGCCGCTGGCCTCTTTCAACACCAGAGAGATCACAATCGAGGAAAGCCTTATGAGTGTGGTGAATGTGGGACATTCTTTAGCCAGCAGTCCAGTCTCATCAAACATCAGAGAGTTCACACTGGTGAAAGCCCTCATGTGTGCAGCGAATGCGGGAAATTCTTTAGCCGAAGCTCCAATCTTATTCAACATAAGAGGGTACACACTGGAGAAAAGCCTTATGAGTGCAGTGAATGTGGGAAATTCTTTAGCCAACGTTCCAATCTCATTCATCATAAGAGGGTTCATACAGGTAAAAGTGCTCATGAGTGCAGCGAGTGTGGGAAATCCTTCAACTGCAACTCCAGCCTTATTAAACATTGGAGAGTTCACACTGGAGAAAAACCTTATAAGTGCAATGAATGTGGGAAATTCTTTAGCCACTTTGATGGACTTGTTCAACATCAGATAGTTCACACTGGTGAACGACCCTATGGGTGCAGCGTTTGTGGGAAAGCCTTCAGCCGAAGCTCCGACCTCATGAAACATCAGCGAGTTCACACTGGTGAACGGCCTTATGAGTGCAGTGAATGTGGGAAACTGTTTAGCCAAAGCTCCAGCCTCAATAGCCATCGGAGACTTCACACTGGTGAACGGCCTTATCAGTGCCCTGAATGCGGGAAATTCTTTAGCCAACGCTCCAGCTTCAATAACCATCGGAGACTTCACACTGGTGAGCGGCCTTATGAGTGCCTTGAATGTGGGAAAACCTTCAGACAAAGTTCTAATCTGAGGCAGCACCAGAAAGTTCACAAACCAGATAAGCCATATAAGTGCAATGAATGTGAAAAGGCTTTTAGCCAAAGGTCTACCCTCATCCGGCATCAGAAAATTCACACCAGAAAAAGGAGTTCAGAGAATGTGCACCCTCCTTCTTCTGCACGACAGCACCCACTAGAGATTAACTCTGAGAGTGGTCTTTATGAGGGAGCTGTCAGCCAGAAGTTGAACCTTGTTCATCCAAATATCTATGCTGGAGAGATTCCCAATGGATGCTAGATATATTGGAAGCTTTCTGGAGCAGGGTTGCATTTTCTGACCACAAACTTTGCCAGAGTTTTTCTCACTGCTAATGTCTGTGGTAGAAGTCGTCTCAGTTCTACCCACTGGCAGGTCTCCAGAGTGTGCATCAGCCACTTTCCTGTGCTCACAAAAGACAGGCCTCTGTTTCCTCTTTCCAGGAGGGAATCATGAGTAGCCTGAGGCCATGGGAAGATGTCATTCCCTCCCCCTGTGACTGGTTTAGCTGTGGACATGACCCATCTTTGGCCATGAAGACCTGAGCTGGGTTCTACTGGCAGCTTGCAGAGGTTTCCCTTTTTCAAGGACATTTGTTTATCTTGTATGATGCTCATGATGGATTCATCCAGCTTCCACCTTACCCATCTTAACAACTATTTACTTTACATTGCTCTGGTTTGGGTGATAAGAGCCTTATTGATAAAGCCACCTTTAATCTTCCGTGTTCTGATAACTGTGGATTGGGTTGAGAACAGAATTAAGGTCTACCAAACCAAAGGGGTCTCCAAATTTATTGCCTCAGGGAAGAGCAGGATGGCAGAGCGCAGTTTTCAGTCCAGATTTGGCCTCGTTTGTGTTGCTACCCAAGGCATCCTAGGGAAGCTTGTAGGGCTTTGTGGGCCTAATGTTGTGGTCTGAATGGCATGAATTTTTGTGAATCAGCGATTACTCTGAGGAAGGGGAGGTTGTGCAACCTCCAGTGCATCTGGAAGCAGCCTGAGTTGGGCCCCTTGTTTACTGGGGATGCCTCCTATTCCTTAGCACTGTTGAGTAGACACTGTTTACCTGGCCCCTGCCAAAGAGTTATATGCCCTTGATGTCTAATGTTCCAGTATATGTCACCTACTGTAAGACTTACTGGGTCCAGTTGGCAAACAAGAGGGAATGTACCTGTTCTAAAAGTGCATCCACAAATGTTCCCTTAAATGTGACTGCAGGATTCAGGATTTGCAGAAGTTCTCAGGACCTCCAGACCTCTGTCCTTATGACTAAGGTCACCGGCAGAGCAAATTATCTAAAGGTTTTGTGGAATACTGCAGGCTCTCTGCATTATTCATGTCAAAGCCATTGCTGGGTTGGCAGGAAAATGGGGACTAAGAGAAGGTAGATCCTGTACGCCAGGGATGAGGCATTTGTGACATAGCCAGCCATCTCTGCTGCCAACACATGAGGAGAGAGGTAGTAGAATCAATATGGGGTTGCCAAATCTTCTAGTTTTCCAAAATGAGTAGGAGATCAGATTTTTATGTGCAACAATTTCTTTTAATGCTTTGTTGAGATATAATTTTCATGGAATAATTGGCTGTATGTATTTAATGCGTACACTTTGATAAGTTTTAAAATATGTATACACTCAGGGAACCAACACCACAATTATGATAATGAACTTATCTATCACCCACAAAGCTACCTCATGCCCCTTTACTATCCCTCCTTGCCTTCCCCAGGGAACCATTACCTACATCCCAAGGAAACCATTGATTTACCTTTTTTTTCCACTATAGATCTGTTTGCCTTTCCTAGAATTTTATACAATTGGAATCATAAAGTATTTGTACTCTATTTTTGGTCTGTTTTCTTTCATATAGCATAATCATCTTGAGAATCATCCATTCTGTGTGTATGAGTAGTTCATTCCTTTTACTGCTGAGTAGTGCTCTGTTGAATGAATACCACAGTTTTTATGCTTTTTTTTTAATTAAAAAATATAAAATACACAACATAAAATTTACTGTCTTAACCATTGTTAGGTGCACGGTTCAGCGGTATTAAGTACAGTCATATTGTGCAACTATCACCATTATTCATCTCCAGAGTTCTTTACATTTTGCAAAACTGAAACTATACCCATTAAACAATAACTCCTTATTTCCCCCTTCCCCAAGCCCCTGAAAACCAATATTCTACTCTCTGTAATGGAATTTGACTACTCTAGTTATCGCATATAAATGGAGCTATATATTGTCTTTTTGTGACTGGCTTATTTCACTTAGCATAATGTCCTTAAGTTTCATCCATGTTATAACATGTGTCAGAATTACATTACTTTTTAAGCTGAATAATATGCCATTGTATGTATATGTCATATTTTGCTTATTCATTCATCCCTCAATGGATACTTGATTTATTTCCACCTTTTGGTTATTGTAACTAATGCTGCTGTGAACTTGGGTGTACGAATCTCTTTGAAACCCTGCTTTCTATTCTTTTGGGTATATACCCGAAAGTGGAATTACTGGATCATATAGTAATTATATTTTATTTTTTGAGGAAAAAAAATTGTGTTGTGTTTCCCACAGTGGCTATACCATTTTACATTTTCAGCAAGTGTTCTACTTTTTCCACATCATCACTAACACTTGTTTTTTCTGTTTTTTGTTTGTTTGTTTTGGATAGTATCTATCTTGATGACTATGAAGTGGTATCTTGTTTTGATTTGTATTTCTGTAATGATTCATGATGATAACTATTGTTTCATGTGCTTACTAGTCATTTGTATATCTTCTTTAGGAAAATGTCTATTCAGGTCCTTTCTCCATTTTTGAATTGAATTGTTTGTGTTTTGATGTTGCTGAGTTTTAGAAATTCTATATACTGGATATTAATCTCTTATTAGGTTTGTGATTTGCAGATAATTTCTCCCATTCTGTGGGTTGCCTTTTTACTATGTTGATAGTGTGTCCTTTGATACACAAAAGTTTGAAATTTTCATGAGGTCCAAGTTGTCTTTTTTCTTTTGTTGCCTGTGCCTTTGGTATCATATCCAGAAAATCATTGCCAAATCCAATGTTATGAAATTTTCCAATGTTTTCTTCTAAGAGTTTTATAGTTTTGGGTCTTACATTCAGGTCTTTGATCTATTTTGAGTTAATTTTTGTGAAAGGTAAGGGTCCAGCTTCGTTCTTTTGCAGGTGGATATTCAGTTTTCCCATTGATTGATTTTGTCAAAAATTATTTGACCGTATATGGGAGGGTTTATTTCTGGACTCTATTCTATTCCATTTATCTATACTTTTTTCTTTATGTCAATACCTCACTATTTACATTAATGTGGCTTTGTAGTAAGTTTTGAAATTGGAAAATGTGAGTCCTGCAATATTGATCTTCTTTATCAAGATTGTTTTAGCTATTCAGGGTCCCTTGAGAATCCATATGAATTTTAGCATAGATTTTTGTTTCTGCAGAAAAAAAATTACTTGGATTTTGGTAGGGATTGCATGAAATTTTTAGATTGCTTTGGGTAGAATCGACATCTTAACAACATTCAGTCATCTAATCCATGAATGTGGGATATGTTTCCATTTATTTGTCTTCTTTAATTTTTTTCAGTAATGTTTTATGGTTTTAAAATAAAGTTTTTACCTCCTTGGTTAAGTTACTTCTTAAGTGTTTTACTCTTATTGATGCTGTTGTAAAAGGAATCGTTTTCATAATTTTCTACTCAGATTGTTCATTGTTCGTGTATAGAAATGCAACTGATTTTTCTGTGTTGGTTTTGTATCCTACTTTGTTGAATTAATTTATTAGTTCTAATAGTAACTTTGTGGAGTCTTGAGGGTTTTTTAGATTTAAGATTATTTCATCTGTGAACAAAGGTAATTTTACTTATTCTTCTCCAATTTGGATGCCTTTTATTTCTTTTTCTTGCCTAATTGCTCTGGCTAGAACTTCCAGTACTATGTGGAATAGAAATGGTGAGAGTGGGCATTCTTTCCTTACTCCTGATTGAAAAGCTGTTAGTTCTTCACCATTGAATATGATATTAGCTGTGGGTTTTTTATACATGGCTTTTATTATGTTGAGGTAGTTTCCTTCTATTCCTAATTTGTTGAGTGTTTTTATTGTGAAAGAGTGTTGAATTTTGTCAAATGCTTTTTCTGCAGCAATTGAGACGATCAAGTTGTTTTCTCCCTTTATCCTGTTAATGTGGTGTTAGATGATTTTCATATGTTGAATGATCCTTGCATTCCAGGAATAAATCCCACTTGAACATGGTGTTTAGTCCTTTTAGTATGCTGCTGAATTCTGTCTGCTAGTATTTTGCTAAGGATATTTGCATCAGTATTCATAAGGGATATAGGTCTATACTTTCCTTGTAGTATCTTTTTCTGGCATTGATATCAAGGGAAATGAATTAATGTGTTATCCTTTAAGTTTTTGGAAAATTTTTGACAAGGATTAATGTTAATTCTTCCTTAAATGTTTGGTAAAATTCACCAATAAAGCTTTCAGGTCCATAGCTTTGTTGTTGGGAGGTTTTTGATCACTCATTCAAATGAATGAATTCATTGAATCCTCTCATTCATTTTGCTTAGTAGTTACAGTTTTATTCAGATATTCTCTTTCTTCATGGCTCTGTCCTGATAGATTTTGTGTTTCCAGGAATTTGTCTATTTCATCTAAGTTATCCACTTTTTTTCATACACTTGTTCATAGTACTTTTGTAATCCTTTTTATTTCTGTAGAATCAGTTGTAATGTTTGTACTTCTATTTTTGTTTTTAGTAATTTATGCCTTTAGTCATTCTAGCTAAAGGTTTGTCAATTTTGTTAATCTTTTTTGAAGAACCATCTTCTGGACTCGTTGACTTTTCTCTATTGTTTTTCTAGGTGTGCTGTGCGTTTTGTTTTCTTTCATCTCTGATTATTTTCTAACATTCTCTGTGATTCCTTCTTTGTTCCATTGATTGTTTAAGGGTATGTTGTTTAATTTCCACAAATTTGTGAATTTTTCAGTTTACCTCTTATCAATTTCTATCTTCATCTGGTTGAGGTTGGAGAAGATACTTTGTGTAATATCTATCTTTTAAAATCAATTAAGCCTTAATTTGTGGCATAACATGGTCTATTATGGAGATGTCCCATGCACACTTGAGAAGAATGTGTTTTCTTCTGTTGTCAAGTACAGTATTACATACATTTCTATTAGATCTAATTGATTTATTGTGTTGTCAAGTCTTCTGTTTCCTTATTGATTTTTTTTGTCTGGTTGTTCAATACATTATTGAGAGTAGAGTATTAAAGTCTCCAACTATTACTGTAGAACTGTCTATTTACTCTTTTAATTTAACTGTCAGTTTTTGCTTCATATAATTTCTTGGTCTGTTATTAGGTGCATAAATGTTTATAATTGTTATATCTTCTTGCTGCGTAGAACCTTTTATTGCTATATGAAATATCTTTTGGCTCTTGTAACTTTTCTTTTTTAAATAAATTCTATCTTGTCTGCTATTAGTATAGCCAACCTCACTTTCTTTAGTTATTTGCATGGAATATGTTTTTCCATCCTTTCACTCTCAACCTACTTGTGTCTTTGGATCTAAAGTTAGTCTCTGTAGTCAGCATATAGTTGGGTCATTTTTATTTTTTTAATTAATTTATTTATTTTTGGCTGTGTTGGGTCTTTGTTGCTCTGCACAGGGTTCCTCTAGTTGCGGTGAGTGGGGGCTACTCTTCGTTGTGTTGCACGGGCTTCTCATTGCAGTGGCTTCTCTTGTCACCAAGCATGGGCTCTAGGCGCGTGCACTTCAGTAGTTGTGGGTCACAGGCTCAGTAGTTTTGGCTCATGGGCTCTAGAGCTAAGGCTCTGTAGTTGTGGTGTACGGGCTTAGTTGCTCCGCCTCATGTGGGATCTTCCCGGACCAGGGCTTGAACCCGTGTCCCCTGCATTGGCAGGCAGATTCTTAACCACTGCACCACCAGTAAAGCCCTAGTTGGGTCATTTTTTAAAAATCCATTCTGTCAATCTCTGTCTTTGATTGGAGAGTTTAATCCATTTACATTTAAAGTAATTACTGATAAGAAAGGATTTACTTCTGTCATTTGCTATTTGTTTTCTATATGCCTTATAGCTTTTTTTTTGTCCCCTATTTCCTGTATTACTGTCTTCTTCTGTTTTTGATTTTTTAACGTGAATATTTTAATTCCCTTCCCATTTACTTTTGTGTATATTCTATAGCTATCTTCTTTGTAGTTATCATGTGGTTACCGTCCTAAAATTATAACACTATAATTTGAATTTATACCAGCCTAACTTCAATAACATACAAAAACTCTGCTCCTATACAGTTCCATCTCCAACCCTTTCAGTTATTGATGTCACAAAATTACATCTTTATATACTGTATATCCAAAAACAAAGAATAATTGTTTTTTAATGCATTAGTTTCTCAAATAATGTAGAAATGAAAAAATGGAGTTATAAAGTTACAATAATAGTAGTTTTAAAAAATGCCCAACGTATGTACCTTTACCAGAGATCTTTATCCCTTCATACAGCTTTGAGTTAGTCTAATGTCCTTTTATTTCAACGTGAAGGACTCCTTTCAGCATTTCTTGCTGGGCAGGTCTGGTGGTAACAAACTCCCTTAGATTTTGTTTATCTGGGAATTTCTTAATTCTTCCCTCCCATTTGAAAGACAATTTTGCCAGATATAGGATTCTTGTTTAACAGATTTTTTTCCTTCAGCACTTTGAACATAACATACCCATTGCCTTCTGGCTTCCAAGGCTTCTGGTGAAAAATCTGTGGGTATTTTATCGAGTATCTTTTGAATGTGCCAAGTCACTGCTCCCTCATTTCTTTAAAGATTTTTTGTCTCTGTTTTTTGACAGTTTGATTGTGATGTGCTTTGATTTGGGTCTCTGAGTTCATTCTTGGAGTTCATTGAGCCTCTGGGATGTTTATATTCATATCTTTCATCAAATTTGGGAAGTCTTGAGTCATCAATTCTTCAAGCTATCTCTCTTCCCCTTTCTTCTTCTTCTGGCACTCTGGTGATATTTCCATTTTTCATTTCCATTTCCAGGTCTTTAGTTCTTTGATTATCTACAAGACAGTTGTTTTAAAGTCTTTGTCTAGTAGATCTGCCATCAGGTCTTTTTAAGAGACAGTTTCTGGTGATTTCTTTTTTTCCCCCTTGAATGGGCTGTGCTTTCCTGTTTCTTTGTATGGCTTGTAATTTTTTGTTGAACACTAGACATTTGAATCTAATAATTTGGTAACTTTGGAAATCAGATTCTTCACCTTCCCCAAGGTTTGCCTTTTTTTTTAATTTATTTTTTTATACAGCAGGTTCTTATTAGTCATCAATTTTATACACATCAGTGTATACATGTCAATCCCAATAGCCCAATTCATCACACCACCACACCCACCCCATCCCCCCCAGCCGCTTTCCCCCCTTGGTGTCCATACGTTTGTTCTCTACATCTGTGTCTCAATTTCTGCCCTGCAAGGTTTGCCATTTTATTTTAAAAAATTTTTTAATTGTTGTAGGCTGTCTCTGCTGGTGATCAACCTGAGGTGTAAACTTAAGGTCTTCTCGGGTCTTTTCTGAGCTTGTGCCTTTACATGTGTCATGACTTTCTAAATTCCTCTGTATATGTGATTGCTTTGAAATGTCTTAGCCCTAAAAATCTGGCTTCCAAAAGGAGAAAAGAGAAAAATGAAGGGGGGAATATGTGCTGGTGCAAATCCCCTGGAAGTTGCTTCAACTGGAGAGGGAGGGGCTTTCAACAATGCAATGACGTTTACACAAATGGTTGCACACTTCTGTGTCTTCACCTCTGCAGTCAGAAGCAGCAATAGATCAGAGCACAAGTCCTCAATATTTAAAGAGCAGGGTTTCACCCAGGTTCCCATCAACTGCGTGCAAGCTGCTCCAGGGACACATGTAGAACTGCCAGCCATGGGGCAAGTGTGTGGGGGACGGGTAGCTGTTACAGTGCTACGGGCTGAAATTGACCAAACTGCAATTTACTGTCTTCAGCTTTCGTCTGGAAGTTGTAAGCCTTTGAACAGACCCCAGAGCTCCAAAATAGGTATGTGAGATACATTTTGTCAATACAATTGTCTAGTTGGGGAGACAAGTTCCTGATGCTTCCTGCTCTACCATCCTCCCAGATTCCTTAATCAAATGCACCGCAATTTTTAAACACTTTCTTCTGTTAAATGACATACAGGTTTTTGGCTATTACAAATTAAGCTACTATGACCATGAATGTACAGGTCTTCATATGGGCCTATGCTTTTATTTCTCTTGTGTTAATATGTAGGAGTGCAATGCCTTTGTCACAGGGCAGGTGAATATTTAAAAATTTTGCAAACTGCCAAATTGTGTTCTAAAGCGGCTATACCATATGTGTTTCACCCAGCACTGAATAAAGAGTTCCAGTTCTTCCACATGTTCACCAGCAACTGCTATAATCAGTGTTTTTAATGTTTGCTATTCTAATAGGCATGTAGTAGTAGAATCTCATTGTGGTTTTACCTTGAATTTCTGTAATGACTCATAATTTTGAGCATTTTTTTATGTTTATTTGCCACCCATATATCTTCTTTGGTGAAATGTCCATTTATATCTTTTGCCTATTGTTAAAATGAACATTGGTTGATATTTCTATTTTCATTAACAGGAATACATTGAAACTGCAAAGAAATTTGTTGGAATGTCAGTCATTTATCAATGACGTCAGTAATTTATTTGCTTAATGGGGTAAAATTTTTTGAGTACTGAAAGAATATTTCCTTGCAATTCTGTGCTGTACCCAATGGAAAATGACAGACACAATACACCTTTAAGTTTAATCTGAATTATTAACATACTCTCTACTTTCTTAAATCTTCACATGAAACAATAAATCAAGCTCTGAATTGTAGTGTTTACCACACAGTCAATTTCAAGATACAACATGATGTCTGTGAATGTGAAATTAGGGCAAGGTGTGTAGTAGCACAGCATCATATTCTGTTTCTACCATATGGGGATACATTAAATATAAATAACCTTAAAGCATGGATAATAGTAAAACATAGTAAAATAATGAATGATGAGTTTTAAGTATCTCTTAGCTTAAAAAATCCAGCCTTACTCAAGTCTAAACTACGCATATTTAACATGTAAAATTTGATACATGTTTCTACCTATGAAATTAAAGGCTTTTCTTGAGCCCTTTGTAATCTCCCTCTGTACTCATCCATCTGCTGGAAACCACTGATCTGCTGTCTGTCACTACATATTTGTTTACCTTTTTTTCAGAAAAATTACATTAATCTGGGAGCAGTTTAGGTAGGCAGTTAGAGTTCAATATCCGCTATGAAATTGCAGGCAAGCTGTCTACTGGGGTTGTAGTCTCTGAAGACTTGCCTGAGGCTACAAGATTCAATTCCAAGGTTTTTTCTGTTGACAGGAGGCTTCAGTTCCTTGCCACATGGGTCTCCATAGGAATGATCATGATGGATACTCTCAAATAAAGCAAGTGATCCAGGAGCAAGAGAATGCACTAAGAAGGAAACCAGTGTCTTTTATAACCTAAAATGGAGGTGATTTGCCCTCACTTTTGCTATATTATGATTCATATAGGTCAACTCTAGTAAAATGTAAGAGGGCTACACAAGAGTGAGAATACTGGAAAGTAGGAATTTGGGGGACCATCTTAGATCCCCCAACTACAATTGTATGTTTTTTCTTTTTTACATTAATTTTCATATACCAAACCCTGCATTTCTTGTATAAATTACTTTTTCTTGATATGTTACTTTTTTAATATTGTTGGATTTGATTTGCTAAAATTTTGTTCAGGTTCTGCATCTATGTTAATGAAGGATATTGGTCTATGGTTTTCCTGTAATGCTTTTGTCTGGTTTTGGTATGTTACCTTCACAGAGTAAGTTGGAAAGCATGTCTTTCCAATTTTTTGGAATAGTCTGTGTAGAATTGGTATGTTTTTTTCTCTAAATGTTTAGTAGAATTCATCACTGAAGCATTTATGCCTGAAGTTTGCTTTGTGTGAAGGTTTCTAATTCCAAATTTAATTTCATAAATAGGTGTAGGGCTATACGGGTTATCTTATATGATGACATCTGTATTGGTGTCTCTTCTCTCATTCCTGATATTGTAATTTGTGTATTTACTCTTTTTAATTTGATAAACTCTTGGCTAGAGGTTTGTCTATTTTATTATTATTATTTAAAGATTTGTTGTTGATAGCTTTTAAAAATAGATATTTATTTATTTATTTTGGCTGCACCAGGTCTTTGTTGCGGCATGTGGGATCTTCATTGTGGCATGTGGGATCTTTAGTTGCTGCATGCGAACTCTTAGTTGCAGCATGCATGCAGGATCTAGTTCCCTGACCAGGGATCGAACCCAGGACCCCTGCATTGGGAGCATGGAGTCTTACCCACTGGACCACCAGGGAAGTCCCTATTTTATTATTCTTTAAGGCTTTGGGTTTCACTGACTTTCTCTGCAGTTTATTCTGTTTACTTCATTGATTTCCATTTAGATCTTTAGTATATTATTTCTTCTCCTTTCTTTGCTTTTCTCTTTTCCTAGTTTTTAAATATGGAAACCGAGATCCTTTTTCTGATACCTTTTCTTTTGTTTAATGTGTTTAAAAAAAACAAACCACCTTCACCTAGCCATCAGTTCTGACAATTTTCTTCTGTTTCCTACTAAATTATTCATACATTTATATTTTATATTTCAGTCATGATCCACCTTGAGTTCATTTTTGTTTAAGGCATGAGGTTAGATTGATGTTAATTTCTTTTGCCTATGGATGTTCAATTGCTCCAGTATTATTTGTTGAAAAGACTTCCCTGCCTTCATTTACTTGATTTAGTTGGTTTGTCAAAAATCACTTGGTAAGTTTGGGTCTATTTCTGGATTCTCAGAATGGTTCAGAACAGAATAGTTCTATTGACCTATTTTTTTAAATTAATTAATTAATTAATTTATTTATGGCTGCGTTGGGTCTTCATTGCTGTGCACAGGCTTTCTCTAGTTGTGGCGAGTGGGGGCTACTCTTCATTGCAGTGCGTGGGCTTCTCATTGTGGTGGCTTCTCTTGTTGTGGAGCACAGGTTCTAGGTGCATGGGCTTCAGTAGCTGTGGCACACAGGCTCTAGAGTGTGAGTTGTGTGGTAAATGGGCTTAGTTGCTCCACGGCATGTGGGATCTTCCCAGACCAGGGCTCGAACCTGTGTCCCCTGCATTGGCAGGCAGATTCTTAACCACTGTGCCACCAGGGAAGTCCTTGACCTATGTTTTTAATCCCTGCATCAATATCATGTTATCCTATTTACTGTAGCTATATAACCCTTATCATCATGTAACCCTTAACACTAGGTAGGATGATTCCCCTCAAATGGGACCCCCTCCAACAAAGGCTCTAAAATATGTCAAATTTAAATCAACAGGCATATCTTTTAGTGCCCTCCAAGATTATTTCACTGTTGATGCCATGGCAACCTCTTCTCGTGTGTCCTGGAGTTTCTGGACCACCTATAATGGCCATAAGTTGCTTCAAGAGCTTCTGAAGCAAGAAGATGCCCCTCTTGGCCTCTGCTATACAGCACTGAAACAAAATGACTGACTACATACTGAGCTCTCCTGGAAACAGAGGTTCTCACAGACCTTGAGCCTGTGACCCTTCATACCCAGCTGCCAATTAGGCATTAGGTCATGGGAACAGTACCCCACAAGGTTGGCATGGCTACTGAGACCTCCTTAAGACAAGATGGAGCCAAACCTGGAATCTCTGGTATATTTTACCTCCAGGAGGGGGTGGTATCACCTTTCCTCAGTCCCTTGCCAGATGCCATAGTGCTGGAAGAGGTCACTCTTGCTCCAGACCCTTTGGCTACCTGGAGAGCCCCTTGGGATTAACTGAATGAACAGCAATGTGATTTCATAAACTGTACAAATGACACTATGAACCATCATAAAAATCGATGGTTTTAATTGTTTTTTTTAAACAGTGGAATGTTGCTACTTTCATTCCTTAGTCAGGATGACCCTGATAAAGGTTAGGACCTATGGATCAATACAATTGACTGAACTTCAGGCAGTCATTTTAGCACTAAATGTCCCAGCCAACAAATGGCCCAGTCATTTCATTTATTACAAACTGTTGGGCCATTGCCCCCATCAGGGTAAAAAAACTCTGGGAATCTCTTGCCTCAGAGATATCCAAAATATAAATCAAAATCACGTGTCTCTACATATACTAAGACCACGTGCAACCTTGCCAGGACACACCTTATTCCCTTTATTCCCTTTGGAGTTATAGACATTACTGATAAAAATCAAGGTACACATTTGAGTTCCCAGAATACACAATACTGGGTGTCCGGTAAAGCTTTTCAATAGGACTTTCATGTTTCTGATAAGTCTCACATAGCCAGCTTGACTGAGAGACATAATGGTCTGCTTGAGACAATTCAAATTCTAGTCCAGAAAATTGAGCCTAATGGGTTTCTCTTTTGCCCCAGGCCTTAATCTGTCTTTACAAATTGTCACTATTGTCCCCATTCTGTAAGGGCTAGAGGCCAGATTGAGGGTGCATATTCTCTGGGGACCCATTTGAACCTAAACTTCCACCAGAAAAGAAAATAAAAACAGCACATCAATTGCAGCTGTACAGACTTTTGACTGTCAAATAGAGAATATTTTTCTCTATTTTCTCTAACAGTCAAATAGAGAATATTTTCTATTTTATATTCAAAAGTTTCTCACCAGCACAAATTCTCTGATGCTGAACAATGTTTAAGCCATACAAAAAGGACTTCCTAAATTCCTTAAATTCTTAGGGCTTTACACCCATATGGTTTCTCTGATGTGCTTTAAGGGCTGAACTATATCTAAAGGTCTTTCCACATTCCTTACATTCAAAGGGTTTCTCACCTGTATGAACGCTCTGATGCCCAATAAGTTGTCCATGCACAATAAAGGCTTTCCCACATTCCTTACATTCATAGGATTTCTCACCAGTATGAATTCTTTGATGCTGAATGAGGTAAGAGCCAGAACTAAAGGCCTTCCCACATTCCTTACACTTACAGGGTTTCTCACCAGTATGGATTTTCCCATGTTGTACAAGGTATGAGGCACGACTAAAAGTTTTTCCACATTCCTTACATTCATAGAGTTTCTCATCAGTATGAACCCTCTGATGCACAGTAAGTTGATGGCGACTAATAAAAGCCTTGCCACATACCTGACATTCATAGGATTTCTCACCAGTATGAATTCTCTGATGCTGAACCAGGTATAAGCCAGTACTAAAGGCCTTGCTACACTTACACTCATAGGGTTTCTCACCCATATGAAGCCTTTCATGTTGAACAAGGTATGAGGCACAACTAAAGGCTTTCCCACATTTCTTGCATCCATAGGGCTTAACCCCTGCATAAATTCTCTGATGTGCATTAAGAAATGAACTAAGGGCTTCCCTGGTAGCGCAGTGGTTGAGGGTCTGCCTGCCGATGCAGGGGACATGGGTTCGTGCCCTGGTCTGGGAAGATCCCACATGCCGCAGAGCGGCTGGGCCCGTGAGCCATGGCCACTGAGCCTGCGCATCTGGAGCCTGTGCTCCGCAACGGAAGAGGCCACAACAGTGAGAGGTCCGCATACCACAAAAAAAAAAAAAAAAGAAAAGAAATGAACTAAGTCTAAAGGCCTTTACACATTCCTTGCATTCAAAGGGTTTCTCACCAGTATAAATACTCTGATGTTGAGTAAGTCGTCCATATAGTAAAGGCCTTGCCACATTCCTTACACTCATAGGGTTTCTCACCTGTATGAATTCTTTGATGTTTAACAAGGGGGGGAGCTAGTACTAAAGGCCTTCCCACATTTTTTACGTTCATAGGGTTTTTCACCAGTATGAATACTCTGATGCCGAATAAGCTTTCCATACACTATAAAAGCTTTCCCACATCCCTTACATTCATAGGACTTCTCACCATTATGGATTCATTGATGCTGAACAAGGTATGAGCTACTATAAAAAGCTTTTCCACATTCCCCACATTCATATGGTTTCTTACCAGGATGCAGACTCTGATGTACAGTAAATTGATGGCTACTGCTAAAGGTCTTCCCACATTCCTCACCTGCATATGGTTTCTCACCAGTATGAGTTCTTCCATGCTTAACAAAGGCTGAGCCTTTAATAAAAGCCTTCCCACATTCCTTACATTTATAGGATTTCTCACCAACATGCAGCCTCTGATGTACAGTGAGTTGATGTCCATTACTAAAGTTCTCCCCACATTCTTTACATTGGTAGGTTTTTTCACTAGAACATATTCTTTCATGTTGAACATGCTTTGAGACTTGACAGATAGTCTTCCCACATTTCTGACATTCAAATGGTTTCTCTCTATGAAGATTTCTCTGATGCAGAGCAAAAGATGCAAATTTTTCATAGGTGAGCATTTCTTTATAGCTGATTATCTCATCCTTCAACTGAAATTCTGAAAGAAAATTTAAAAACCCCAAATATTTTGTTTTCCTATATGAGAAAAACTGGATTTCAATAGAGTAAAAGAGACAAATTGAATAGAATCCATTAAAAATAAATAACCTAGGTAATACTAAAATACTGTTATGAAAGCCAAAAAAAAAAAAAAAGGTCAAGGAAGAATGCAGAGATGAATGAGAGTTTATGTAAAATAGGAAGGCTGGTGATTGGCTTCATTTCTGATCTTTAGATGTGGATAAGAATCTTTGAAGAGTTTGTTAAAAAATTGATGTTCAGGGCTTCCCTGGTGGCACAGTGGTTGAGAGTCCGCCTGCCGATGCAGGGGAACGGGTTCGTGCCCCGGTCTGGGAGGATCCCACATGCCGCGGAGCGGCTGGGCCCGTGAGCCATGGCCGCTGAACCTGCGTATCCGGAGCCTGTGCTCCTCAACGGGAGAGGCCACAACAGTGAGAGGCCCATGTACCGCAAAAAAAAAAAAAAACGAAACAAAAATTGATGTTCAAGGACCATCCCAGGCCCCATGAATCAGAATACACAGGGGACGTTCCTGGGCACTAACATTTCCAACATTTCTAACAAATGCTTCCGGTATAGATGAAATTTCATCCCCCTCCCACACCCCCACCCACCCCCAGTCGTTTCTCTTTACACTTAGGATAGAATCCATGTATCTTTCCATGAATAATATGGTCTCTGCTTACCTATCAGGCCTCATATCAAGTCATAATTCCTTTCTTTTGTTCCCTATTTACCTCACTACCCCGCTTCAGCACCTGGAATGTGTCACAAATTTTCTCATCTTTTGGTTCCATCTGCAGGTGGCGTCAACTCCCAAAAATCCTTTGGCATGTGTCGTTTGCAGACTGTAACTCTCTCATCCTGTATATGTTTAAGGTAAAATGTCACTTATCAGGAATACTGCAAACTGCTGAACTTGTCTAACGATGTCCATGCCTTTATTTTCTGTCCTAACGCTTCATTCCTGCCATTCCGACCTGTTTTCAATTGCATAATTATTTCTCTTTGTTATGATTTTTATTTCTCCCAAAACTCCCTGTGGTAGACAGCATTTTGGCCTTCATGTCCTTTGCCCTCACCACGCTTATGAAGATGATACATCACATGGAAAATAGTATATAATCAAGTTTACTAACTAGTTGATTTACTATAAGGAGATTATCCTGGATTCTCTGGAAAGGCCCTTCAAAGAGCTTTCTCTTGGCTCAGGGCAGAAGGGGAATCAGAGACGTTCAAAGTGTGAGAAGGACAAGACTTGCCAGCTGCTGGCTTGAAGACGGAGGTGGGCCACATGCAAAGTGTAAGAAGAAAATAAATTCTGCCAATAGCCAGGGAGCTGGGAAGAGGACCCCATGCCCTAAAGAACTGCAGTCATAGCTGGTACCTCGACTTAGCCATCACATGCTGAACTTCTGATCTATAGAACTATGTGATAATAAATAAGTGTAGTTTTAAGCTACTAAGTTTGTGGTAGTTTATCATACAGCAGGAGACAACTAATACACTCCCCAAGAGCAAGCCCAACCCCTGTTTCATTCAGCACAGAGCTATAACCCTCTGGCACACAGTAGGAACCGATTTCAAAAACAAAAAACAGAAAACAAATCCCTAGGCAAGAGAAATGAATTAAGATATTATTAAAAGACACTATTACAAAAAGAATTCACTGATAATGAAACTGAGGACCCTGTGGGGCTCCTGAACACAGAAGCCTTTTTATCCCCCATTTCTTGTAGGCAAGACTCCAGCCGCCATGACCTTCCCTGAGTTCCAAAGGGCAGATTCTGAGTGAAGAGCAATGTGAACATTCTTTGTATAATTTGCAACTTTTCTGTAAGCCTGAAATTATTTTTTAAAAATGTTTTATTCTGCTCAGGGTGATGGTTATGTGGATATCTGCCTTATAATAACTCATTAAGCTGTATATTTTAATGTGGTTGTTTGGTTTCTATCTTGTATTTAATAGACATTTAAAAAAATTAAAGTTGGAAAAACATAAATTAGATCATGGCTTCTAGTCACTTTCAGAAAATAATCCAAATTCCTGATAATTAACACATATATAACCTGGCCCTTTCTAACGTTCTACCTTTTTTCTTGTTACTCGCTCCTCATTAGTTATGTTTTACTCTGCTATTGCTTCTGAAGCACACAAAGCTCACTTCCACCTCAAGGAATTTACATTTGCTGTTCACTCTGCCTGGAATGTTCTACATAATCAGATAGCCTAAGCCCTTACTTCTTGTTCTTATCTCTGTCCAGTTACCACCACCTCAGAATATATAAATAAATCTAAATGCAAAAGAGGAGGTGAACGCAGTCAAATTAAAAACACAGCTGAAACCGGTTTTCAGGGCAGAAATAGAGACACGGATGTAGAGAACAAATGTATGGACACCAAGGCGGGAAAGTGGCCGGGGTGGTGGTGGTGGTGGGATGAACTGGGAGGCTGGGATTGACATATATACACTAATATGTATAAAATGGATAACTAATAAGAACCTGCTGTATAAAAAAATAAACAAAATAAAACTCAAAAATTAAAAAAAAACACAGCTGAAGTATTATACTGGGAAAGAGAATAAGCCTAATAAAGTGACTGGGAAATTTGATGAGAGTGAATGTTAAAATTGGTAAAGAGTTGGAAAATTTGGTGAGATATTCATCTTTCCCCCAAGTCTCAGGCCTTTGAAGGGTCTTCCAAACAACCTCTCAGAGATGTGCCTACTCCCTAACCACATGGGCTGTTTCCAGCAGTGATGGCTTCTCTACCCAACATACTCTTACTCACCTGTGTATTGTCTCCCTTGATCTTTCTTTACTATCATCCAGGGCTCTTTCCATTGTTCCAATAAGGTAATCACATGTGGTTTAGAACAGGAATGATGTGCTTACAAGATAAGAATGCCATATAATGAGAAATAAAGGATGAATTCAAAAATACTTTAAGCTTGTGTTAAATTTGTAATAAACTAAAGGTCAAAATGATTGCTAAGCACTACAGAGAAGAGAATGGCAAGAGGATTCAAGAATCCAGATAGGAGGGGAAAGGTCTTATTTTAAGTGAAATCTATGTACTTACCTACCTACCTACCTTCTGTGTCTTGACAGAAAGCATGACATTGTAACTGAGAACAAAGACTGTGGACCCAGAGCACCTGGGTTCAAATTCCTGGTTCTGCCATGTACTAGCTGTGCGACCTTGGATAACTCAAACTCACTGTGCTTCAGCATTCTCATCTAAAATGATTACTTATATTTGTATTTGATTTGTATCAACTGATTTTTTCCCCCCACAATCACCTTATGAAGTACTATGTTTATAAAGAGCTTAAAATAGTGACTGGTACACAGTTAGAACAATGCAAGTTATCAACATTATTATTATTTTTCTAAGAGAAAAAAGAAAGTTTCCTGAGACATCTATATTTATAATTCATTTAATCCTAAATGCAAAGCTCATGGATTATAAATTTTAACTACAAAATCAGGTAAATTGTTTTGGAAGAAATAAAATGATGTAATTTCAGCTTTAAATAATTTATGTTTATCTAATGCACCACTAAATAAATTGCACAGGCTCTTCAGATGGAACAAATCAGAACCTTTGTCTAGCTGTTTTGCCTGCAGGTGGGCTCACCATTTTGGGCATAAACACAACAGGAAATCTGACCTTTGTCAATATTTATAGAACACCCCAGGATTCTAATCCTGCCATTTCATCAGTTCCAACCTAACAAAGCTCAAACTACTTTGAGAACAGGGAGAAGAAATTACATTCACTTCTTAAGACAGCCCTAAAATGTACAACGAAGAAAGTATTTCAGGGAGCAGATTCTAATTTATTTGAGAGATGTAAACTTACCCAGAGAGACCAAGTTCCTATAGTTCTCCAACATCATATCTCTGTCCAAGTCCCTCTGAGTAGAATCCAGACTCTCCCACTCCTGCTGAGCGAAGGCTATGGCCACATCCCTGAATGTCACTGATCCCTGAAACTGCAAACCCACATATTTCTGGTGAAATTAAAGGAAATGTAGCCATAGCTAAGACCCGAGGCAGGCAAAAATTAAAAAAAAAAAAAAAAGAAAGAAAGAAAATGTTTTCAAGATGAAAGGAGAGGAAATAAAGAGTTCCAATGTAACAAAGTAGCAATAATACAGCAATCAAGTAGGCTGGTGGCTCATGATATAAGAAGTAAAGGAAGCAGATGCAAACTATTATATATAGGATGGATAAACAACAAGGTCCTACCGTATAGCACAGGGAACTATAAATATCCTGTGATAAATCATAATGGAAAAGAATATGAAAAGAATATATGTATAACTGAGTCACTTTGCTGTATAGCAGAAATTAACACAACACTGTAAATCAACTATACTTCAATAAAATTTTTAACAAAAGTAAGTGAAGCAGAATATCTTCATGTTCTAGAAGAATCCTGTGCTATGGACAAAATTTCCTGTTACATTGTGGCATACCACAATACTCCAGAGCTATTGGGAAATGGATAAAATAATCCAAGTTTCTTTGTTAAATAAGAGTATACACAAAGACACTGCCTGCTAGGTGCCCCAATACATTCTCAAGAACTATTAGTCTCTACGTTATTTTCCCTTTAAGAGAAAAGGTTTGGGGTTTTTTTCAAGCATAAAAATCTCTATTTTAGAAAATAGATATTATACAACTTTGTTAATTCCTCAAGCTTCAAGATCATTATGTCGGATCATATCATAAGCATTTTTCCTTGTATTGATAAATATATTTTTCATGATGGCATAAAAGTACATCTCAGGGATACAAATATCAGAGTTTGTAATTATTTTATATTTATATGAGATTGGACCAAATGCCCCAGGTTTCCCCGGTTCTGGTAATCTATGTTAACCTACTACTTATGATAATATGCTTATTAGTATATTGTCATGCAACATTCCTCACTCCACACTTTGTCTGTTCTTCAGTTAGTGGATAATGATGCAGATGATTCAGAATCAAAAGTAAGTCACCCAAGTCCAGCAGGTCCCATTCCACAACAAAACTGACCTAGTACCACTCTCTCAGGCATCACCTGGCAAGAACCATGCTATCAATGTTTCCATGTCACAATCACATCTCTAATGTGTCCCTAAAAGCCTTACAGAGCATGTGAGCTCATCATATTAAGACTGAGACCAATCAATACAAAATCCCATCTTATCAGGTCTGTGAAAAATGTTTAATTTTCTGATGTATGGTAAAAATGAGGCCAGTATCTCGAACTCACCAAACCAGAGACTGACATAAGAAACTCAAATAATTTTCTCGTGGGACTTCATATTTTCACTGCTCCATCACAGCCCTTCAGCAAAGACATATCACATAGGACCTGTTCAGTAATTTGCTCAGTGAATTCATGAACACCAATTAGAAAAGGACATCTCATAAGGAGGAAGCAGTTATTTGGCACTGTTTCACTAGGAGGAATCAGGAAGCGGGTAATTAGATGGCGCTCTATTAGGAAGAACACTGTAGGTTAATGAATGACAATTATCTATGTAATCTAAAAATCCCAATATTTCAAGGAGAAACAACAACTTACTTGGGCCATGTTATCAGAAATGTAAGAACTGATCAGTCTTCCTTGGGCTTCTTCTATCCGAAGGGTTCAAATTCTAGAAAATTCAGAGCTGAGAGACGAAAAGGAGGCTTTAGTGTTCCCCATAACTTCGGCCAATAAAACTTGTCCCCCCATTTCAGCTTCCAAACTATGACACAACCGCCCTCACATAACATTTTGTGGAAGAACAGAGGGATTCCGGATAAATCTAAACCCAGTGAACCAAGCTGTAAACAGCTGGTTGCAGAACAACAGCACTTCTTCAGTGAAGCCAGAATCAGACACTTCTGTAGGTTTTCTGGCTAAGTCTCCATTTTGGGAAGGCTCCTGTGGATGGTAAGATTGGGCTGCACAGTTCTGTTGTGAACAGATTCTCCTCCCTCCATTCCTACATTCTAACCAAAAAAGAGACCATATCACCCAAACCAGAACTTCCTTTGTGGCTTCAGGATAAGATCAAACCACCTGAGAGGGAAAATATAGATGATATTGATCTGACATTTACAAACATCTCAGTGGCTCAGTTTTCTCATCATTAAAATAGGGATAAGAATATCAGCAACTACATATGGTTATCTTGCAGAATAATAAGAAAATTCAGTTAAAACACGTACTAGAATAGAATAATTGCTTAACACGGGTTAGCTATTTAAGAACATTACATGCCTCTTATTTCATTTTTATTATTTTTAATGAACATTCTGTATTTTTATTTGCTCAATCTGACAACTAACTTGGAAGTATTGCCTTTTTTGTTTGTTTTGGCCGCGCAGCACAGCCTGCGGGATCCTAGTTCCCCGACCAAGGATTGAACTTAGGCCTTGCCAGCGAAAGGGCTGAGTCCTAACCACTGGAGTGCCGGGGAACTCCCTCAGTTTTATAAAAGTAAAACTTTGTTTCCAATTTTTGCTTATCTCTGGCATGCTTTTTTTTTTTTTTTTTTTAGTTGCTTGGAATCAGCTTTTCTTTAGGAAATCTTCTAGGGACAATTCTGACATATTTAAAATAACTGTTCACAGAGATGCAATCCACATGCGCATTCCAACAAATCCATGAATCAGCAATCAGAATGACAAGCTGTCTTGTATTCTATCTAAAACATTTAGAGGCTGGCCTTAGGAATGCAACTCTTCTTTTAAAAAATAGCAGAAACTATTCTCTGACATTTAAATTTCCCCTTTAATTTCTTCGTAGAAATTACAGAGAGAGGCACCATTCTGCAATAAGATGCAAAACTACAATAATTCACAAAGGTTGAATCTCGTTCTTTCTGAGCAATACGGAGACTGATGTAAATGTTTAGAGCCAATATCATCTTATTCTCTTTTCTTATATAAAATTATCACTGGAAAAGTAATTTGAACAACAGATCCTTGGAAGTCATTTTTCCTGCTCTAAAATTCCAATCTCCAGATCAATTATGTGCCTTCCTGCCGGGAAACTTCATACAGGGGCTCAATAACCGACCTCCTTCTGGGGACCAGCTGTCTGGGGCAGACCCTTGTGGCTGGGAGGGGAATGGGGCAGGTGGCAGCAGGCACCTGCAACACGGGTCCCAGTGGCACACCTCTCAGCTGAGAATCCAAGTTCACAGGGAGGTCCTGGCTCCAATCTTCGCGGACTCACACCCGCACTCTCTCTCACAAATTACCCTCCCTCCCCTGACCGGAGCAGCCCTGCCTCCAAGCCAGGAGCGCCTCGTCCACCCTCCCACTGCCCGCCTGGCAGGGTCCGGGGTCCGCACCGGCCCGCACGCCCCGCACTCACTGCTTCCCTTCCCGGAACCCAGACCCAGTTACCCGGTGGTGCTGGTCCGAGTCTGCAGAGCTCTCCCCCGAGGCCGGGCTCTGACTTTTTCCTTACAGAAGTCCACAGCTCGCTGCCGCGCCGACAATCACAAACGACAGGGGGAAAGGCAGAGGTCTAGATTGCCCCGGCGGCCTGTGGAAAATGTAGTCCGGAGTGGTGAAACCTGAGTACGTGCGCGGCCCGCCGCCTAGACAACCGCTAATCCCGCGCCCCATCGGCAGTGGGAGTTCGCAGGCACAGGCTGACACCAGGCCCTGACTCTGCCCACCTTAGAGGCTGGGTTTAATGGGTTGGTCCTCCCGGAGTGAAGAAGGAGAATTGTACTCCAGGGAAGGCGGAGTTGAGGACACAGGAGTTGACGATCGCTTGAAGCCTAAAGAAGAGAGCCAACCCAGGACATTACCATACCAGACCCCCCAAACCATAATAATATATACTAAAATGTGTTATTACTTTAACATAAAAATATGAAAAATAGGTATTTGAAATTACTTATCGTTCTGTATTGTTTACTTTTCCGTTACAGAAATGCTATTATTTTTTTTTTTTTTTTTTTTTTTTTGCGGTACGCGGGCCTCTCACTGTTGTGGTCTCTCCCATTGCGGAGCACAGGCTCCGGACGCTCAGGCTCAGCAGCCATGGCTCACAGGCCCAGCCGCTCCGCGGCACGTGGTATCTTCCCGGACTGGGGCACGAACCCGCGTCCCCTGCATCGGCAGGCGGACTCTCAACCACTGCGCCACCAGGGAAGCCCAGAAATGCTATTATTAAATAGAACATCAGTAGAACTAATAGTGGCAATTAGTAGTAATAGTAAGACAGATTAAACAGGTGTGTGAGACAAATGGTTCTGTCCTCTGATACAGCATTTTAACTTTTTATTAGATATTAGATATTTAAATTTTGTACACTGTATTATGTGTGTGTATATATATATTTATTTATTTATTGGCTGCACGGCTTGCAGGATCTCAGTTCCCCAACCAGGGACTGAACCCGGGTCACAGCAGTGAAAGTCCAGAATCCTAAACACTAGGCCACTATGGAACTCCCTATGTATTCTTTAGATTCCTAAATGTAAGAAAATTTAAGAGTGTTGGGCTAATTAAACAGATGTCATCTTTATTTAAAAGAAATGTTTCTTTCTGTTCCATGGTACATTAAGATATTTTTACTCTTTCTGTTTCTTTTTCCAGTGCAACTTCTCTGAACTACCTGTAGCCTTTATGACACTCTTCTTTTCTTCTATACAGTGGTAAAACTGAGTACAGTCAAACATAAAACTCACTTTGACTCGCAGATTTGGTCTTATCAAGCCCGCGTGACACTCATTCTTGCCGTCAACCCAATGTTATGACATCAAGCAAAATATCATCTCAACAAAGTATTTGCATATGGAATACTTAGGATTTTACTTAGTTTCCAGTGCTCCAAAAGTGTCCTTCCACTTTGTATCTACAGGCTTTTTTGGTCAAGTAACTGTTTGCTGGCCAGAGCCTTTACATCAGCAGTCCCCAACCCCTGGGCCACTGACCAGTATGGTCCGTGGCCTGTTAGGCACCGGGCCACACAGCAGGAGGTGAGCAGCGTGCTAGTGAGCAAAGCTTCATCTGTATTTACAACTCCCCAACAACTCCCCATCGCTCACGTTACCGCCTGAGCTCCGCCTCCTCTCAGCATTATGGTGAGTTGTATAATTATTTCATTATATACTACAATGTAATAATGATAGAAATAAAGTGCACAATAAATGTAATGCACTTGAACCATCCTGAAACCACACCCCCCACCCCGGTCTGTGGAAAAATTGTCTTCCATGAAAACAGTCCCTGGTGCCAAAAAAGTTGGGGACCACCGCTTTACATTTGTAAGTTAACTGTATATGCTACTCATGTCTGAAATGCCCATCATTTTTAAACACTCTGAAGCATACTGGATGTCAATGGAAGTTAAGCCTCTTTTTCTCAGGGAAAATGGCATTAAATCACGGAGGCAGTATGAACTTGTGAAATCGAAGTTGGAGTCCACATAGGTAGCGTCATGCATTCATCAACCACTTATTGAACATCGGCTGCGGGCCTGCCTGTTCTAGTCTTGCAGACAGAGTGGTGAAGAGTAGCTCATGTTCCAGGGTTGAAGACAGAGCCACAAAAAGGAACTAAATAAATGACCAAGATAATATCAGATGACCATAAAGGTTCTGAAGACAACCAAATAGAGTGAAGAGATTAAAGAGACCTGGAGTGACTCTGCATGGGGCAACCAGGGAAGGCCTCTTTGAGGATGGGATGCTAGAACAAGGCAGGGATTAAAGTGAGGGAGCCAAATGGAAGATAAATAAACAAAAAGAAAAGGTCTTGATGATGATCATGGCTATGATGAATATCAACAGGGCTTTGTGCTAGAGAGTAACCCAGGTCCTGTTATGTGTTTATACTCTATGGGACAGAATACTTCTACATACTATCATTATGGAGTATTTTAAAAGGCTAACTTTTCAAATGTAAATAAATGTCTTATAATAAAATAAATGTGGATTCTCTGTCAGTGGGAAGCCATATCCTTTTGCCATAAATAGATGGCAACTACAAAGATAAATCCAGTAAATTTCTTGACTTCCAGACTACCCAGGGGCCCTCCTGCTGCAGCAGAGATGCAACAATTCTAAAGATGCTGCTTCTCCTACTGTGCCTTTGCCCTTGAGGGTTTTGCCAATTCTCCCAGCCCAAGAAGGCCCCAGGACAGGATTCTTCCCCAGATGAGCCCTGAAGTTCATTGAAGTCCTCCGAGAAGCTGTTCCCTTGGAAAAGCATGAACACCGATGCTCCCTGGGATTCACTGGGCACTGGGAACATAAATCACACGTGTAATTTTATCAGGTCCCCTCAACCCAGGAGAAGGAATTGTCACTATTTCCTTGTTAGACCGAAGAAAATGGAGTCTAAAGGCAGCAAGAGGACTTAAGATTAGAACCAGCAATAGGGACCTCTCCATACACCCCCTGGATTCAGGACCCTGGGCGGGAGTGATGCCCTTCCCAGGTCTCCAGACTCATCAAATGTTTCTGAGTGCCCACTTCTTATCTTCTGCTTTGTCTGGACCAAACTTTAATCAGGCTTTTCTCCACCCACTGGCCTTTAAACTCTGGTTCAACCTCCAGCCATTAGCAAGCACTAGAAGGCTGAATATGTACCCCTGCACTTGCCCCCACCCCCATCAGCTTATCCTGAGAATCAACTGAGAAGAGCAAGACAACTTTCCTATCAAACTGCTGCTGACCATGCTCCCCCTTGCTTGCCCAATGTCCCTTTAAATTTTCTGCTTTTGCTTACCCCTCCCTATAAAAGAAAAGCTTTTATTCTGTTCAGATGCTTGCAGACTTCTATATGTATATTTATTTATTTATTTATTTGTGTTTGGTTGTGCCGGGTCTTAGTTGCGGCAGGCAGGCTCCTTAGTTGTGGCATGCACGTGGGATCTACTTCCCTGACCAGGGATCAAACCCAGGCCCCCTGCATTGGGAGCACAGAGTCCTAACCACTGCACCACCAGGGAAGTCCCTGCTTGCAGATTTCTGAGATCGAGTTCTCTCTATCACTGGGCAATCTTTTTGAATAGTCTCTCCTTATTGAAGTCTGTATTTGTTTCTATTCAACAAGAACAGGGAGAGGGGAAGTCTCAGACAGCATAAATCCCTATACTGTGCACCAGGACCAAGAAAGTGGGAGCTCAAGAGTGTGAGGGGCCTTGTGGGCAGAATGAGGTAGTGAGAGGCAGGCGAATGGAGCAGGTCCTTCAACTCAACAGACCACTTCATCCCTGCTCTGGATGGGAGTCTCAGTGCCCCTGCTCCACTAAGATTAAGTTTCACACAAGAGGGGCTTCCCTGGTGGTGCAGTGGTTAAGAATCCGCCTGCCAATGCAGCAGACACGGGTTCAAGCCCTGGTCTGGGAAGATCCCACATGCTGCAGAGCAACTAAGCCTGCGAGCCACAACTACTGAGCCCACGTGCCACAACTACTGAAGCCCACGTGCCTAGAGCCTGTGCTCTGCAACAAGAGAAGCCACCGCAATGAGAAGCCTGTGCACTGCAATGAAGAGTAGCCCCCGCTCGCCACCACTAGAGAAAGCCTGTGCGCAGCAACAAAGACCCAACACAGCCAAAAATAAATAAATAAAATAAATTTATTAAAAAAAAAAAAGATTCACACAAGACTCAGGGCGCCACCCAGGGGCAGGGGTGGGGGACAGGGGGGAGGGGGAGGAGGAAGAAGGGAGCTCAACCCAGTCAGGGGTCAAGAGTCTCAGGAAACTGAAGACGTCAGTGGGGGATATTGCTTGTACGGGGGCGTAGTGATGGGTCTCATCTTCGTTACCCAGCCCAGCTCTCCTGTCCCCACGGCAGGTGTAGACCCACCAGTCCCCAGCTAAATGACCTAAATGCCAGAAGTCCCATCCCCACTCCTACAGGCTACAAAAATACACTCCCCATCTGGGCTATGATTGGTCCACACCCAGGTCGATGCCCAGGATTCTTAGTAATGCAGTTTTTGTGGGGCATCCTACCAAGCTATGTGTTGCCAGACGCAGTGAGGCCAAACAAAAGGCTAGAATTTGGGGCAGAGAAAGGTTCATTAGTCGAGGAGGTGCCAACTTCGAAGATGGGAGACCTACACTCGTCTCAAATCCATCTTGCTGGCTGGCCAGGGCGCAAGGTTTCTTTCCCGTTGCGGAGCGCAGGCTCCGCGCGCGCAGGCTTCGCGCGCGCAGGCTCCGCGCGCGCAGGCTCCGCGGCCATGGCTCACGGGCCCAGCTGCTCCGTGGCATGTGGGATCTTCCCGGACCGGGGCACGAACCTGTGTCCCCTACATCGGCAGGCGGACTCTCAACCACTGCGCCACCAGGGAAGCCCAAGGGCACAACATTTTTAAAGGCAAAAAGGTAAAGGGCAGGGAGTCTTTGTGAGTTCAGCTTCCTGATAAGACCTCATCTGCAGACTTCCCAGGACTGTCTTGTGACTCCATGTGTTACTGGTGAATATAATTGATCTATGTGCTCCTGCAAAGCAAACTAGTAAATCATGGTCTTGTGATCCCTTAACTTCTTTCTAGGCGAGAGCAAAAGCAATGGTTGAGGCATTTTATTATTCACTTAGAGCCTTCCTGATGGTTCAGGAGTTTTCAGTTCTTGATTGACGCTCCTGGTGTCATCAATTTTAAGTCCACTTGGGGGCAGCTGGTTAAAGCCACAGGATGTTATCTTAGCAGTTTGGGGTCATAAATCAAGGCATTTGTTTCAGCTAACAATCATGGAAAGACTATGTTGGGCTTGCTTTTCCTTTGTTTCTGCATTCTCTCACTTCCCTGGTTAGTAACAGTTTGACTTTGTTCTTTGGAATTCAGGGAAGGCCTAGGAGACTAAAGCCTTTTTCTACAAACAAGAAATTGGGATGTGGAAAGGCTTTTATACCCCGGGGTCCTGTACAGTTTCACTAGGGGAGAACTTGTAGTTTCTGGAAAAGGCCAGCAGGCACCAGGAGGGTCCCTGGGGAAAATGTCTCCAGATTACACCTAGAGTGAGGCTTTGCTTCCCCTTAAAGGGTCATACCCAGATTTTCCGGGCCACTGCGGGCCACACCGGGCCTCCAAGTCTCCACCAGTGACCTGCACCTTGGACACACAAGTCCTGATGGGTTTTGGGTGGTCACGGTCTCTACATCAAGCCTCTGTCCTTCCAGTCTGTGTGGTCCTGGACAAGAAAATGAACTTCTCTGAGACTCTGGAGACTGACTTGTAAAGATAATACCTCACTCCAGGGCATTAGTATGACAGCAAATTTTCCTCCAGTTCAGGAGTTCTTAAATGCAGTACCTGAAAGAGCAGCATCAACCTCACCTGGCAACCTGTAAGAAATGCAAGTTCTTGGGCTCCACCCCACACCAACTGAGTCAAAACTCTGGGGGAGCCCAGCACTCTGCTTTATGCCCTTAAGGGCTTTCTGATGTTCACTCAAGTTTTAGAACTGACTCTAAGATTCCAGTGGCTAAAATGGGAAACTTACTTCATGGGAGGTGATATGAAAAGCCCAGGGTCTGGCCCACACTTACTGCTGTTATTTAACTGTTATTATCAGTACCATAACCACAAGGGTGTTGAATATCCTCCTGTCACAGGGTGGGGCAGAAATAAGTGTTTGCAGTGTCGCTGGTGATATTTGTCAAAACATAAAATACCACTCCTGCCTCAGCAAGCGGCTTCATAGGTAATGTTTAAAATTTTTACAAAAAAAAAAAAAAAATTTTACAAAATGTACACTTTTGTACCATTTGACACATTAACTTTTTAAAACAGCACATGCAGGAAGTTTCATAAATTAAAGATAGACCAATTATGCAAGGATGTATTCTCGTAGGCCACGTGCCTCAACCCTTGAGAGCATCTGGAATTAGTGGCCTCAGGCCAAAGTGGAGAGTGCAGTTGATATGGTTTCAAGTTTGTGACATAAGCTGACATGCTGTCATTCATGTCTTATTCTCAGGAACCAGTTGCCCCTGCTTCCCTTCCAGTCTTTATGGCAGCCAGACCCAGGCACAAATGTGTGAACATGAGATGACCAGCCTGATGTCCAGTGGCTCAGGGTCTCTAAGTCCCATCCTAACCAAGACACTTTCTGCCCATCACTGGAACCTGCAACCTCCAAGAGGGTACTAAATCCAGGGAAGGTGGGAAAACTGGAACCACTGAGGAATAAGAAGGCCACCCTGGGAAGAAGCACAAATGAGAAAGCCTAATGAAGACAGAATTTCATAATTACCTCTGCCCATTTCCCATTGGCACCAAGTCATTTGCATGGTCTAAGTTAAGTGTAAGAGAATCTGAGATGTGCTGTCCTCCCAGGGATCTAAAAACAGAAAAGAAATTGATGAACATCTAGCCAGTTACTAGTACAATCCATTGATTTTGTTACCAGTTAACACATTTTATTTTTCCTCCTATACATTCAGCACTCTGTTCTCTGCTCTCTGACCTCATGTCTCTGGTGAATTACCAACTTTAAGGGAGTCTTTTCTCCACCTCTTAATAGCAAAAGGATTTAAGTAAGGAAAACACTCAGTATCCTACGTGGTCCACATAAATGAAATACAAATTGGAGTGTTCACCTTTTTCCAAATAGCAGTTATGGAATGAGTGCATCTTTCTAAGATGGAGAATAATATACAATAACGGAACAAACACTTTTTCTAAGAAAAAATTCCAACTACAGTTGAACCAGTTACATTTACATTTTGCTATTTCCCATCCTGCCTTTGTTCACAAACTTACATAAAATCGTATCACAGTTTCCCGCTGAAATGACAGTGTAGACTGTAGCATTATGCTTTTTTCACAAACTTTATCTTAGTTTGAACTATATGAAATTGCCATTCCTCTAAGTCAACACTGGTCAAATATTTGCAATTTAATTTTGTCCAATCTAATAAAATAAGCACTCTCCAATTTAATTCAGTCACTACAATTATGATATTCGGATGGTGGTGAGTTATTCTATTCTGTCAATAAAATAATGTTTTACTTTACTTATTTTCCTTTTTAGAGTCAGATTATCTCAGGAGCTTTTTTTTTTAACTTTTTATTTTATATTGGAGTATAGCCAATTAACGATGTTGTGATAGTTTCAGGTGCACAGCAAAGGGACTCAGCCATACATATACATGTACCCATTCTCCCCCAAACTCTCCTCCCATCCAGGCTGCATAACATAACATTGAGCAGAGTTCCCTGTGCTATACAGTAAGTCCTTGCTGTTATCCATTTTAAATACAGCAGTGTGTACATGTCGATCCCAAACTCCCTAACTATCCCTTCCCCCCCATCCTTCTCCCCTGGTAACCATAAGTTCGTTCTCTAAGTTAGCTCAGGAGCTTCTGATTATTATATGCTCTAGAATGTAATATAATAAATTACCTGCACACACAAAACATTTTTCTTCCTTGGATTTTTTTCATTGAAGTATACAATATTATACTAGTTTCAAGTGTACAATATAGTGATTTAATATTTTTATAGATTATCATCTTTTTTTTTTTTTTGGCCGTGTTGTGCGGCTTGCAGGATCTTAGCTCCCTGACCAGGGGTAGGATCGGTACCCCCTGCAGTGGAAGCAAGGAGTCTTAACCATTGGACCGCCAGGGAAGTCCCTATCCTCCATTTAAAGTTATTATAAAATATTGGCTATATTCCCTGTTCTATACAATATACGCTTGTAGCTTATTTATTTTATACACAGTAAATCATACCTCTTAATCCCCTACCCCTACTCTGCCCCTCCCCCTTCCCTCTCCCTACAAGTAACCACTAGTTTGATTTCTATAAGTCTGTTTGTTTTGTTATATTCATTCTTTTTTTTTATTGCTTAGATTCCACATAACTGATAACATACAGTATTTGGCTTTCTCTGTCTGACATTTCACTAAGCATAAAACCCTCCATGCCCATCCATGTTGTCACAAATGGTAGAATTTCATCCTTTTTTATGGCTGAGTAATATTATATTATATTATATATATATGTGTATATATATATATATATATATCACATCTTCATTATCCATTCATCTGTTGATGGACACTTAGGTTACTTCCATATCTTTCCTGTTATAAATAATGCTATGAACATTAGAGTGCATGTATCTTTTTGAACTAATGTTTTTGTTTTCTTTGGATACATTCCCAGGAGTGGAATTGCTGGATCATATAGTAATTCTAATTTTAGGTTTTTGAGAAACCTCCATACTGTTTACCATAGTGGCTGTACCAATTCTCATCACTAGTGTACAAGGGTACCCTTTTCTCCACGTCTTCATCTACATTTATTATTTTTGGTCTTTTTGTTGATAGCGATTCTGACAGCTGTGAGGTGATCTCTTCTTGTGTGTGTGTGTGTGTTTTAAAATAAAATGTATTTATTTATTTAATTTTATTTTTGGCTGCGTTGGGTCTTTGTTGGTGTGCGTGGGCTTTTCTCTGGTTGCGGTGAGTGGGGGCTACTCTTCGTGGCCGTGCACGGGCTTCTCATTGCACTGGCTTCTCTTGTCGCGGAGCATGGGCTCTAGGGGCATGGCCTTCAGTAGTTGTGGCACGTGGTCTCAGTAGTTGTGGCTCGCGGGCTCTAGAGTGCAGGCTCAGTAGTTGTGGCACACGGGCTTAGTTGCTCCGTGGCAAGTGGAATCTTCCCCAACCAGGGCTCAAACCTGTGTCCCCTGCATTGGCAGGCAGATTTTTAACCACTGCACCACCAGGGAAGCCCAACTTCTTGTGATTTTGATTTGCATTTCTCTGATGTTTAGCGATGTTGAGCATTTTTTCATGTGCCTATTGGCCATCTGTGTGTTTTATTTGGAAAAATGTCTACTCAGGTTTTCTGTCCATTTTTTAATCAGGTTGTTTTTTGGATATTGAGTTGTATGAGCTGTTTATATATTTTGTATATTAACCCCTCATTGGACATATCATTTGCAATATTTTTCCCATTCTGTAAGTTGTCTTTTCATTTTGTTGATGATTTCTTTTTTTCAAATATTTATTTATTTATTTATTTGGTTGCACTGGGTCTTAGTTGTGGCAGGTGGGCTCCTTAGTTGTGGCATGTGAACTCTTAGTTGCGGCATGCATGTGGGATCTAGTTCTCTGACCAGGGTTCAAACCTGAGCCTCTTGCATTGGGAGCATGGAGTCTTAACCACTGTGCCACCAGGGTTAACTCTTCTAAGAGTTTTATGGTTTCTGGTCTTAAATTTAGCTCTTTGATCCATTTTGAGTTTATTTTGCTATATGATCTTAGAGAATGTTCTAAATTCATTCTTTTACATGTAACTGTCTAGTTTTCCCACCACCACTTATTGAAGAGACTTTTTTCCCATTGTGTATTCTTTGTTATAGATTAACTATCCATAAGTGCGTGAGTTTATTTCTGGGTTCTCTATTCTGTTCCATTGACCTATGTGTCTGTTTCTGTGCCAGTACTATACTGTTTTGATTACTGTAGCTTTTGTTAATGTGGTGTGTCACATTGATTGACTTACAGGTATTGAACCATCCTTGCATCTCTGGAATAAATCCAGTTGATCATGGTGTATGAACCTTTTTATATATTGTTGAATATGGTTTACTAATATTTTGTTGAGGATTTTTGTTCCTATATTCATCAGAGATATTGTCCTGTAGTTTTCTTTTTTTTGTAGTGTCTTTGTCTGGTTTGGTATAGGGTCATGCTGGCCTCGTAGAATGAGTTTGGAAGTGTTCCCTCCTTTACAGTTTTTAAAAGTAGTTTGAAAAGGATAGGTATTAACTCTTCTCTAGGTGTTTGGTAGAATTCCCCTGTGAAACTGTATGGTCCTGGTCTTTTATTTGTTGTGAGTATTTGATTACTGATTGAATTTCATTGCTAGTATTGATCTGTTCAGATTATCTATTTCTTTTACTTCCTCTGCCTCCCACAGCTACCATTCCAAATAAATGTCTTGTGTGGCCATTGCCATCTCAGTGTCCGCTTCCCTGAGAACCCAGACAGTTAGATTAATTTGATATTACCGCATACTTGGTTGAATTAAATCAAACAATCTATGTAAAGGAAGAGAGTAAGAGAATACAGGAATAAGCTATCAGAAACGGAGATAGCAGAAAATTGTATATACTGGAGGTTCAGAGGTAGACCCATAAATTGAATTTTAGAGCATTGATACAATAGAACTATAACATAGTGCCTTTCATCTGAGAGAAGAGTTCCTGAATTAATCATTTAAGAAATAGATCGATTTAGACTGAGGAGATGAGATCTTCTGGGCTCTCTCAGATAGTGAAGTGAGGGCTGCCACTGGTGGCAGGTAGCCAATCTAACTGTAGATTTCCATATGCAAATTTTTTGGGAGGAAATCAGAAATGTTTTAAAAGCTAATAGTAGATAACAAGAGCATTGATGGCTTATCTATGAAAACATTTTAGATCTAGAAGTTCACTTTCTAAAACTGCCAGCTTGCCACTGATGCTGTTCAGTTTCCAAGTGGAAGTGGGCAGGTACTTTAAAAATATGAAGAAAGGATTTTTCTTCAAATGCTATGGTGGTTGTAAAGTATGTATAAGCACCATAACTAGAAATAATATTTTGTCCAAAACCATCATATAACATGCTACATCAGTGCAAGTGTCCCCCAAGGAGAAGATACCACGACAGGATGAGACTTGCAAGAGATTTGTGGGGGCAACACATCTTCAAAGGATAAAGGGGAACAAGAGGAACACAGAGCTTTCAGAACTCAGTGCATGTGGAACACATGAGAAAGGAGAGAGAGAAGGAAGGATTGGGTAGAAAATACCTCACACCTCAGCACAGTTAGGAGAAATTCTTGACCAAGACAATAGGGGATCCTGGGGCCATATTTACCCTCTAGAAGATTATCCCACTGGGCAGGAAGGGGAAGGTTCTCATACCTCTGTGATGCATATCATTAGATGGGAACATCCCAGGGGAAGTTAGACCTAGAACAAATTCTGGTGGATCTAAGAGCACAGCACCTGGAGGCTGTCAATCAGTTGTGCTCCAGCCCCAAGAGGATCTCTTGAAGGGATATCTGAGCAGGGCACTTCCATGGCTACGCTGGTGCTGCACAGATCCACTTGTCCATGTACATTCATGAGCAGTTCCTCCATTGCTCCTGAGGACCTCCATTCCTGAGTTGATGAAAAGAACCACAGACACCATTACTGTTATATGTCTGGGGGTCACAAGTGGTACTCACTCTTTTAATATCCACTTTACATTTTGTTCACCCTCTGCTATCACCTCAGCAGGGCTTGGTGGCAAACTTAGTGGTGGGTGTGACCCAACTCTTTATTCTAAAGGGGAATGAGCCCTTAGTAATCATACGCTTCACAGGCTGAGGTTTCTTCACATGTCCATTCACAGTAACATTTGGGCAAGGTGTATCAAGAGCTACCTAAGTGATCCCTGGAGTTACACACATTCTTTTCCCCCCTTCATTGTAAAAAAGAAGTCCTACCTTCCTCTGCTCATCAAGATCAATTACCTCTGCTGAGTTAATCACTACTATTCCTGCTTACTATTCCTTGGAGACAAGGAATCCAAAGTTCCCTGGATGCAGCCATAACTCATAGTTCAAAGGGATCCATGCTGTATCCCAGTCAATAGTGACCTCTTTTAGAATTAGGACAACTAACGAAAAAGATCCTAAACATGTGGGTACTGTAAGCAAAAAGCTCCCAAGTGGACCATTGGGATTGATGATAGTAAGTAGGGTCACTTCTGCTTCTAGTCCTTGGTTCCCAGACCTATGTATTATTCCTGATAGGGACATGGAACCACATAGAAATATCACTGAGTTAATGCATATATTGTATCCCAAAGTATGGCCTCTGAGCTGGTGCTTCAGCTGTGATTTCAGTAGACCATTCCAGTAACTTAGGGACAGCTTCTTCTTAAAGGTATGGTATGTGAAATGACCAGTAAGTTCCACAGTACTGGGTCCACTTCCTCAACCCCTGCACTGTAAGAGGTCTTTGGTCAGATGTTATGTGGTGTAGGATTCCATACCTGTAGATGAGACATTCCACGTGCCACAGATAGTGGTGCCGGCAGACGGTCTGTGAGCAGGAAAACAAACCCATCCCTGGGATAGGTACATATTCTTTTTTTGTTGCTGTTAACATTTTTATTGGAGTATAATTGCTTTACAATGGTGTGTTAGTTTCTGCTTTATAACAAAGTGAATCAGCTCTACATGTATATATATCCCGATATCTCCTCCCTCTTGCATCTCCCTCCCACCCTCCCCATCCCACCCCTCTAGGTGGTCACAAAGCACCGAGCTGATCTCCCTGTGCTATGTGGCTGCTTCCCACTAGCTAACTATTTTACATTTGGTAATGTATATATGTCCATGTCACTCTCTCACTTCATCCCAGCTTACCCTTCCCCCTCCCTGTGTCCTCAAGTCCATTCTCTACGTCTGCGTCTTTATTCCTGTCCTGCCCCTAGTTTCTTCAGAACATTTTTCTTTTTAGATTTCATATATATGTGTTAGCATATGGTATTTATTTTTCTCTTTCTGATTTACTTCACTCTGTATGACAGACTCTAGGTCCATCCACCTCACTACAAATAACTCAATTTTGTTTCTTTTTATGGCTGAGTAATAGTCCATTGTACATATGGGCTACATCTTCTTTATCCATTTATCTGTCAATGGACACTTAGGTTGCTTCCATGTCCTGGCTATTGTAAATAGTGCTGCAACGAACATTGTGGTACATGACTCTTTTTTAATTATGGTTTTCTCAGGGTACATGTCCAGTAGTGGGATTGCTGTGTTGTATGGTAGTTCTATTTTTAGATTTTTAAGGAACCTCCATACTGTTCTCCATAGTGGTTGTATAAATTTACATTCCCACCAACAGTGCAAGAGGGTTTCTTTTTCTCCACACCCTCTCCAGCATTTATTGTTTGTAGATTTTTTGATGATGGCCATTCTGACTGGTGTGAGGTGATACCTCATTGTAGTTTTGATTTGAATTTCTCTAATGATTAGTGATGTTGAGCATCCTTTCATGTGTTTGTTGGCAATCTATATATCTTCTTTGGAGAAATGTCTATTTAGGTCTTCTGCCCATTTTTGGATTGGGTTTTTTGTTGTTTTGATATTGAGCTGCATAAGCTGCTTGTAAACTTTGGAGATTAATCCTTTGTCAGTTGCTTCATTTGCAAATATTTTCTCCCATTCTGAGGGTTGTCTTTTCATCTTGTTTATGTTTTCCTTTGCTGTGCAAAAGCTTTTAAGTTTCATTAGGTCCCATTTGTTTATTTTTGTTTTTAATTTCCATTTATCTAGGAGGTGGGTCAAAAAGGATCTTGCTGTGATTTATGTCATAGAGTGTTCTGCCTAGGTACATATTCTTTTGAGGATGAAGTGGTCACTCTTCCAGAATGGAAGGGGTCACATATAGACAACTTTCCACAAAGTGGCCATTTTGCCTCCTCAAGGACTTGTCTTGAGTTGGCCATTAGCAGTAGTAGCTAACTTGATGTGTATATGTTGATGTTATTGGGCTGATGGGCTAGACTCCATCTCTACTGTGTTGGGCACTTCATTCATGTGCCCATTGTGCTAGTTACAGAGCTGCAGATGATGTAGATTACTGTCACTGGCTGAGTCATTTTATCCATTTGTTTGTTCATTGTCTGCTCCATAGTGGATGCTTTCAATGGATGTTAAACTGTGATACAAAAATCTTTACATTTCATACTCACTTACATATTTCAGCTGTATGACTCTATCCAAAACTTCCAGTCTCCAGTCATCCAGTTCTTTTCTTTCAAGGTTTCTGACCAGACATCCAGGCCATTAGCCACTGCCCAGGAATCTGTATACATCCTTACTTCAGGCCACTTCTTCCTCATAAAGTGGATGACCAGGTGCTCTGTTTACAGCTCAACTAAATGGGATTTTTTTCTCTTCACTGTCTTTCAGTGCTGTTTCAGAATATGGCTGTAATGCATCTACACATGGAAATGTCCCATTCACTTTCTTCAGCTGGTCATAGAGGCCCCTTCTAAGGCTATAGGAGTGAACTGAGTTAGGGATGCAAATATGGTGGCTTTTGTGGACATGTGTTATATATGCTACCTGCTTATGTAACTTATTTTTGAACTCTGATCTTGCTCAGGCTCAATCCTGGATGTGCCATTTCCATTTTATGATGAACACCTGCTGGGTCTCTTCACGTTTGTTGAACAGAACGCTAGTTCACAAAAGGCAGTTCCAGATGCATGGTCAATTAGTGCCCCATGGTCAGGCAATACATTTTTACTAGGGCTTAGTAATACACCAGAAGCTGTTTCTAAAAAGGTTTCTAATTCTCTGCTATAGAAGACATGGCCTTACTCCAGAGTCAGGGATCTGCATTGTGATTCTTCCACTGGGTCGTGGCATCAAAACCAGACTGCATTTTTTCCCAACACTGATATTTCCAACAAAATAGGATCTGCTGGATCTGCTGCTAAGCTCTAGGTCCCATTCAGATCCGGCAACCTTCTGTGCCACCCAGCATATAAGCCAATATAGTATTCCTTGGTGTGCCCCACATGCTAAGGACCCTTTGAGATATCAAGAGGAGCATCCTCAGAATTTTCCCACCAAGGGGTGGGAAGGCTAGGCTATTTCTCCACTGGTTCCTATCCCCACTAATTGAGACATACCTCTGCACAGATTATTCCCTACAGTCTGGTTAGTGCCTATGGGTGGAAGAAGATCTCAGGTCCAGTGTGTGTGTGTGTGTGTGTGTGTGCGCGCATGCACATACTTTCTTTTTATTAAAGTATGTCTAGCTGTTATATTTCGTTGTCTATATATTTTGTATACTCTTTATAATGTTGCCTCTCCTTTGTATTGTCCAGATATTATATCCATTTCAATTCATCAAAGAAGCTTTCAAAGAAGCTTAGGAGGTTGGGACAGCTCACCTGGACCCCAAAACAATGGCAGTGGCAGTGGCAGCAATAGGACCATTGGAATTTTGTTTACAGAGCCTACAACTGGAGATGTGGGTAGAGAATTCCTGACAGCATATCTAACACCTTTCTTCCCTGCCTCTTCTCTGTTTTCAGTGAGGTTGGAGAACTGGCCAATGACCTTCATGAAGCTCTTCCTTTGCTGAACTCTCTGGCAGCCCACTGAGGCTGAGCCAGAAAGCACCTGGATCACTCCTCCAAAGCAGAAGGTGATGGAAGCAATTTTCACATATTGAGGTATGGGAAGTCATTCTAGCTTATATGAGATTTAGCTTGAACTTTATGCTAACTAGAACATCCTATTTTGAGGTCTGTCAAACATGCATTGTAGATCTGCTTTCACCATTAAAGAAAATAGTGTATTTAAAAATCAAAATGGAGGGCTTCCCTGGTGGTGCAGTGGTTGAGAGTCCGCCTGCAAATGCAGGGGACGTGCGTTCATGCCCCAGTCTGGGAAGATCCCACATGCCGCGGAGCGGCTGGGCCTGTGAGCCATGGCCGCTGAGCCTGCGCATCCGGAGCCTGCGCTCCGCAGCAGGAGACGCCACAGCAGTGAGAGGCCCGCATATCACACACACACACACACACACAAAAATCAAAATGGAGTAACTGTGGTACATGCAGTCAAAACGGAGGGGGTTGGCCATTATTAATGTGGTTTCAGACGTGTTCCTGCATTACAGAGAACTTGAGGTTTACTGCACTGTAACAGACTCAAGGACACCACCAACCATTCTCAAAACAATATCTGCTGTCTATAGGTCAAGATGGCAATGGGGGAGGACATGGAGTTCGCATCTCCCCACAACTAGGGCACCTGCCAGACGCTGGTGGGCGACCTCGATGCCCAAGGAGATGGGAGGAACCCCTGAGTGACCGGCCTACAAACTCCAGTGCTGGAAGCCTCAGGCCAAACGACTAGTAAGACAGGAACACAGTCCCACCCATCAAAAAAAACAAAAAACAAACAAACAAAAAAAAACAGATGACAAGAAACTATGTCACAGATGAAGGAGCAAGGTAAAAACCGACAAGACCAAATAAATGAAGAGGAAATAGGCAGCCTACCTGAAAAAGAATTCAGAGTAGTGACAGTAAACATGATCCAGAATCTCAGAAATAGAATGGAGGCACAGTTTGAGAAAATACAATAAATGTTTAACAAAGATCTAGAAGAACTAAAGAACAAACAGAGATGAACAACACAATAACGGAAATGAAAGATACACTAGAAGGAACCAATAGAGTAACTGAAGCAAAAGAACGAATAAGTGAGCTGGAAGACAGAATTGTGGAAATAACTGCCAAGGAGCAGAATAAAGAAAAAAGAATGAAAATAATTGAAGACAATCTCAGAGACCTCTAGGACAACACTAAATGCACCAACATTCAAATTATAGGGGTCCCAGAAGAAGAAGAGAAAAAGAAAGGGTCTGAGAAAATATTTGAAGAGATTAGAGTGGAAAACTTCCCTACCATGGGAAAGGAAATACTCACCTAAGTCCAGGAAGCACAGAGAGTCCCGTACAGGATAAACCCTAGGAGAAACACACCAAGACACATTAATCAAGCTAACAAAAATTAAATTCAAAGAAAAAATATAAAAGCATCAAGGGAAAAGCAAAAAATAACATACAAAGGAATCCCCATAAGGTTATCAGCCGATTTTTCAGCAGAAACGCTGCAGGCCAGAAGGGAGTGACAGGATATACTTAAAGTGATGAAAGAGAAAAACCTACAACCAAGATTATTCTACACAGCAAGGATCTCATTCAGATTCAACAGAGAAATCAAAAGCTTTTCAGAAAAACAAAAGCTAAGAGAATTCAGCACCACCAAACCAGCTTTACAGCAAATGCTAAAGGAACTTCTCTAGGTGGGAAACACAACAGAAGAAGAAGACTTACAAAAACAAACCCCCCAAAATTAAGAAAACGGTAATAGGAACACACATATTGATAATAACCTTGAATGTAAATGGATTAAATGCTCCAACCAAAAGACACAGACTAGTTAAATGGATAAAAAACAAGACCCATATATATGCTGTCTGCAAGAGACCCACTTCAGACATAGGGACACATACAGACTGAAAGTGAAGGGATGGAAAAAGATATTCCATGCAAATGGACATCAAAAGAAAGCTGGAGTAGCAATACTCATATCAGAAAAAATAGACTTTAAAATAAAGACTGTTAGAAGAGATAAGGAAGGACACTACATAATGATCAAGGGATCAGTCCAAGAAGAAGATATAACATTTATATAAATATTTATGCACCCAACATAGGAGCACCTCAATACATAAGGCAAATACTAACAAACAACCCAATCCAAAAATGGGCAGAAGACCTAAATAGACATTTCTCCAAAGAAGATATACAGACTGCCAACAAACACATGAAAGAATGCTCAACATCATTAATCATTAGAGAAATTCAAATCAAAACTACAATGAGATATCATCTCACACTGGTCAGAATGGCCATCATCAAAAAATCTAGAAACAATAAATGCTGGAGAGGGTGTGGAGAAAAGGGAACACTCTTGCACTGCTGGTGGGAATGTGAATTGGTACAGCCACTATGGAGAACAGGATGGAGGTTCCTTAAAAAACTACAAATAGAACTACCATATGACCCAGCAATCCCACTACTGGGCATATACCCCGAGAAAACCATAATTCAGAAAGAGTCATGTACCAAAATGTTCATTGCAGCTCTATGTACAATAGCCACGAGATGGAAACAACCTAAGTGTCCATCATCAGATGAATGGATAAAGAAGATGTGGCACATATATACAATGGACTATTACTCAGCCATAGAAAGGAACGAAATTGAGCTATTTGTAATGAGGTGGATGGACCTAGGGTCTGTCATACAGAGTGAAGTAAGTCAGAAAGAGAAAGACAAATACCATATGCTAACACATATATATGGAATTTAAGAAAAAAAAATGTCATGAAGAACCTAGAGGTAAGACAGGAATAAAGACACAGACCTACTAGAGAATGGACTTGAGGATATGGGGAGGGGGAAGGGTAAGCTGTGACAAAGCAAGAGAGTGGCATGGACGTATATATACTACCAAACGTAAAATAGATAGATAGCTAGTGGGAAGCAGCCGCATAGCACAGGGAGATCAGCTCGGTGGTTTGTGACCACCTAGAGAGTGGAATAGGGAGGGTGGGAGGGAGGGAGATGCAAGAGGGAAGAGATATGGAAACATATGTATATGTATAACTGATTCGCTTTGTTATAAAGCAGAAACTAACACACCATTGTAAAGCAATTATACTCCAATAAAGATGTAAAAAATATATATATATATATATATTTAAGGACTTTCTAGATACATTAGTTTTTGGTTTCTACTTTAATTCCATTGTATGTGTTCAATCTTTTGAAATTTGCTGAGACTTATTTTTTCACACAGTATGTGCCAATCTTTAGGAATAGTCTATGTTCACTTGAAAAAGAATGTGTGTTCAAATAATTTTGGGTATATTGTTTACAAATGCAATTAAGTCAAGATAAAATTTCTGTACTCATTTGGTTTTTGTCTACTTGTTCTAACTATTCATGAGAAAGAAATGTTAACATCTCCAATTATAATTGTAATTTGTATATTATCATTTATTTTGCCTTATATATTTTAAGTTCCTCTATTAAGTTCATAAATATTTAAGATATTTATATCTTCCCAATGAAGAGTCCTTAAGAAAAGTGTGTCTTCTGCTGTAACAAATGCATTTTTTTATGTGCCCCAGAATACATGGACAGAAACTTTCACAGCAGCATCCTTTTGATTACTGGTAACTGAAAGCAATACAAAGGTGCATCAGCAGTAGCATGGATAGATAAATTGCTTGCTCAACAGCAGTTTAAATGGATGATACACAGGTACATGGAATAACATGGGCAAATCTTTATTTATTTATTTATTTTGGCTGCGTTGGGTTTTCCTTGCTGCACAGGGGCTTTCCCTAGTTGCGGCGAGTGGGGGTCACTCCTCACTGTAGTGTGCAGGCCTCTCATCGTGGCAGAGCACAGGTTCCAGGCGTGCAGGCCTCAGCAGTTGCAGCACGTGAGCTCAGCAGTTGTGGTATGCAGGCCCCAGAGCACACGGGCTCCAGTAGTTGTGGCACTTGGGCTCCACAGCTGCAGCCCTCGGACTCCATGGCATGCGGACTTCAGTAGTTGTGGCGCACAGGCCCAGTAGTTGTGGCTCTCAGGCTCTAGGGCACAGGCTCAGTAGTTACGGCGCATGAGCTTAGTTGTGCCACTGCATGTGGGATCTTCCCAGACCAGGGATCGAACCCCTGTCCCCCGCACTGGCAGGGAGGTTCCCAGTCACTGTGCCATCAGGAAAGTCCCAACATGGGCAAATCTTAAAAGCATTTATTGTGAAGAAGATATAAGGGCAAACAGAACACATAATATATGATTCCATTCATATAAAGATCAATAACAGCCACAATCAAATTCTATTTTTAGGACTCATAAGCCATAGTAAGAACTATTCAAAAGTCAGGTAATACCTACTTTTCAAATTAGGATATGGGATTCCTCTTGGTGTTGGGGGAAGATCCCATGGTGACTGGAATGGATCACTCAGGACTATGGGCACTGCTAATATTCTTTTGTATTGTCTTTAGTGGTAGTTAGTTACATAGGTATCAACTTTAGAAAGATTCATTAAAACCTACATAAATATTTTAAAATTTCCTATGTTTATGCCCAATTCACAATGCTATGGGTGAAATTGTGTTTCCCCCAAATTCATATGTTGGAAGTCCTAAGCCCTAGTACCTCAGAACGGGACTGTATTTGGAGATAGGGTTTTTAAAGAGATAATTAAGGTAAAATGAGGTCGTAGGGGTGGGCCCTACTCCAATATGACTGGTGTCCCTATAAGAAGAGGAGATTGGGACGCAGACAACATGGACTGAAGGACAACCACGTGAGGACACAGAGAGCCAAGGAGAGGCCTCAAAAGGAACCGACCTTCCAATACCTTAATATTGGACTTCCAGGCTCCAGAAACTGTGAAAAAAGTAATTTCTGTTGGTTAAACCACCCAATATGTGGTACTTTGTTATGGCAGCCCTGGCAAACTAATGCACATACTAAGTTTTCTTTAAGGGAAAAATTGGGATAAATGTAAGTGTGGTTCTTACATTAAGTGCAACCACCATATGAAAACAGACAGAACCTGTGAATTTTAATGCAGATAAAAAAAAAATACCTGACTTACTGCAATGAAAACACGAAGAAAAAGAGTTGTGTAAATGGAACATTGATTAAAAAGAAAAAAAGACTGGGTATTAGGCTTAAGTCCCAGGTCTGTTCGTCATCATGGACAGGAGTGAGATGTCAACAGAAGTCAGTATTAATTCCTCACAGACCCAGCATATGAAGCCCCAGGGGAATATTAGGTAAAGTAGAAAGATAAATCCATAAAAGTGAGTGAAATAAAATTAAAACTTTCCCCAAAATGATTCATTTGTTTTCAAAACCAGGAATAATCAGAATTACTTGGAAGCAAACTATTATGATTAAGACCATTGTCTGAAAGTCCAACAAACCATAATTTGAGTCAGGTTGTGCTGTGCAGTGGTGGCTGGCATCCAGAGCCTGTAATAATAAGTTTTCTCATGTTCTAAATTGACATGAGGAAAGCTGAGTTGTGTGGATAAATTGTTACTAAATTCATATAAATAATTCCAGACCTACTGTAAAGAAAATATAAAATCTGCTATAGAACCTACAGATAGATATGGATATATAGATACAGATAAGCTTACAGATGAAAGGGAACTGCGGTAGGCAGAATTTTGGAACCTACTATCTTTTGCCTCTTGGTGTTACTCCCATGAATATATTAGGTTACATGGTAATGAGACTTTGCATATGTAAGTAAAATTACTAATCAACTGACCTTCAAATAAGGAGATTTTCCTAGATTGTCTGGGTGGGCCTATTCTAATCTCATGAACCCTTAGAAGCAGATAACTTTGGCTGGTGGTAAAAGAGGAAAAAAAGAGAGAGTCAAAGCATGAGAGAAGCACTCAACCCACTGTTGCTAATTTGAACATCAAGGAGATCACATGGAAACCATGCACAGGAAACGAATTCTACAAAACAAAAACAATGATCCTGGAAGAGCACCCAGGGCCCCAGATGAAAACTGCCATCCTAGCCAATACCTTGATTTTTGGTCTTGTGAGACCCTGTGCGGAAGACCTAGTTGAGCCCTCGAACTTGTGATCTACAGAGACTGTGAAAGATGTGTTGTTTTAAGCTGCTAAGTTCGTGGTAATTTTTTTTTACAGCAATGATAGAAAACAAATACAGGGACAGACACACAAGAAAGAACTGAGACAGAATTTAGAGCAGGTCAGCGAATGCTCGCTGCTCTGTGAGGTCGTTCTGACTGTGAGATGGGGTGGGATCAATGTGGATAAGGAAACTGCTTCATTTTCTGTGGCTTCATTGATTAATTATATACATTAGGTATAATGAAGTTAAGGTATAATTCATATATGATGCTCCACCATAAAATTATTCAGGTGTGAACTGGGTCAGCTACAGCAACTACAGAAAACAGATCATCTATACCATATCTATTTGACATTAAAAACACTTTTACGGGGCTTCCCTGGTGGCGCAGTGGTTGAGGGTCTGCCTGCCAATGCAGGGGACACGGGTTTGTGCCCCGGTCTGGGAAGATCCCACATGCCACGGAGTGGCTGGGCCCGTGAGCCATGGCCACTGAGCCTGCGCGTCCGGAGCCTGTGCTCCGCAAAGGGAGAGGCCACAACAGTGAGAGGCCCGTGTACTGCAAAAAAAAAAAAAAAAACTTTTGCTTTCAGCCCATATTTTTTGGCCACTGTATGAGTTTTGTACTTTGCTATAAACTCCTATACCAATCACTGAACACTGAGACTTTTGTCATGGGAAGAGTGTTCCCAGTACCTGGGACTTTCAGTGCTAAAAGCAAGACAATCTGGTCAAATCAAAGCAATCGGTTACTCTTCCCACCCGGTTCCCCATTTTCCAAAACAACTATTCCTGGAAGTGCAGGCCAGAGAGGATAGGGTGGAATCAACAGAGATCAGAGCTTCAGGCTGCTCAGGCAATTGCGTGTAGGCCTCCCATAAAATGGGATATGCATAGAGAAGCAGCCACAGAAGTCTGTATGGGTTCCCCTGGCTTTTTTTTTTGGCCACTCTGCTTGTGGGATCTTAATTCTACGACCAGGGATCAAACCCATGCCCCTACACTGGAAGCACAGAGTCCTAACCACTGGCCCGCCAGGGAATTCCCTGGACAAGATTCTATAAGACCTGGTGAGAACGGTTGCTGGGGGCTGAGCACCGAATGGGGGTTGCAGAGGTCTACAGTGTGAGATTCATTTGAATCCTGAGCAGCCAGAGGGGAGAGCCCTCCTCCCTGAACACCCTGGGTGTTCAGTGGAGACTCCAGAGAAACCACACCTTAGAAGTAACCCTGTGCCCCAGCATGCATGCCCCTTCTCCAGAGGGCCGGTGGCTGCTGGTAGAGGGGTTCAGAGGAACTTGTCACAGGCACAGCTGACCCACAGCAGATGGAAACTTTCTCTTCAACTCGTTTTAAAGTTCTTTTTAACTTTCCCTGTCAGTTCTTGTGGCTAATTGGTCTCCTGCTAGTAGGGAGAAACGACAGGCCCCTGAGAGGATGCTTAGTCCTCTCAAGGGCACTTTCCCAGGGTAGGAAACCAGCCTAAGTCCCTGGCTCCTCTCAGCACCTGGTCTCAGAAGCTGAGTCCCCATCACTCAGTTGGTCAGGAGCTGCGTCCCGCTTTCCGCCCAGGGGACTAAGTCTTGACCTTTGGCCCAGAGGTTGCCTCCACTTCTCCCTCCACAGGCCGAGTGCTCCATGCTGGCTCCTAGGCCGAGTCCCAACCTTGACCAGCAGCCGCCAGGAGGCGCCCGAGGAGGGGCCAGCCTGCCAGCAGCAGCCATCCTGACTTGTGACTTCTCCTTAACCCCAGAGTGTCTGATTCAGTAGTTCTGGGTTCACAAATGAGAAATTTCACTTCTAAAGAGTTCCCATGTGATGCGGTTGCCTCTGGCTCAAAGATCAAACTCAGAGAAGCAGTGTTCCAGGAAAGGCAATGCTGCATGCTGTGCCAGGCCCCAGTCCACAGGGCTGGAGGTTTGCTCACTCCAAGGGGCAGACCCCAGCGTTCTCACCGACATTCCTGAAGGTCTCTGCAGTGTGTAAAACAGAGAAATGGCCACTTGGGGGTCCTAGTCCCTCCACTGCTAAGGGACCCTGTGAGGAAGCCCCAGGATGCAGGTGATCACAAACCCCGGCCAAGCTCCACCCACAGAAGGCCCCAAGCCACTTGTTTCTTCTGCCTGGAACTTAAAAAGAAAACAAAAAACCCTACATGGCTCATTCCTCACCTCCTTCTAGTGTTTACTCAATTATCCTCTTACTAAAGAGACCTCCCTTACTGCACTGTGTAATATTACAGCCTATCTCCCTGCTTCTCAGCACACAATCACTCCTATCCATTCTACCTACTACATTCTACTTATTATATAATTTAGTATTTCTTTTTTCATGTTGCCTGTCTTCCTCGAAAATAATATAAGCCCCGTGAGGGCAGGAGGTTTTGTCTCAGTTGTTTCATGATGTCTCCTATGTGCCTAGAACAGATGTTTACTGAACATTTGTTAGAGCAGTGAATGAACACGCCACCATAGATCCCTGTTCATTTTCACCATTTTGGTAACTCTACATGTCCTCTTCAGTTTTCCCTCTAAGCTGGAAGGGAATGCTCAGTATTTTCAAGAATGAAAAAGAATCACATTTGGAGATAACATCCTATCCTAGGTGTGGAACATCCTAGATAACAGCTAGGTGTGGAAGCACTTTGGGTCTCAGTGACACCATGGAATGATAATTCCATTTGGATTTGTAGCCTTTGGAGCATTGGAAATAATACGTTTAGCCTCTAGGAGCATGCTGAGCTTGATGGACTATTAAATAATATGTATCGACACTTTGGCATTGGCTCGATTGCTGACAACACTGCCCAGAAATCCGGGCGCCTTCCCTTTGAGAAAAAGCAAAGCGCCTTTTCCGTGGCTTGCAGGAGATGAGGCACGCGCCCTTTACCGCATTAGGAGCTGCGACTATATTACCCAGAGTGCTGTGCACAGAGCGGCAGCAGCGCTGATCCAATGAAGGCACAGGACAGGGGCAATCCGTGCTTGGCGTGAAAGATAGGGGCGGGACTTCCGGTCTCACTTTGTGGCGGTCATTTTGACTGGCTTCGGTCTGGTTTACTTGAACGGTAGCTCTCGATCGCTGGGTCAGGTTGGCGGCAACGGGAGGCTGAAAGGTCGAGAGAAAGTGTTGTCCTCACTGCAAAGAGGTGAATCTGAGGCTCGGAGGGGGACTGCACGTCGGGGCTGGGCTGGAAGTGGTGGTGTTGGAGTCCCCACCCTGGTCACCCGTCACTCCCGTCACTGTCCGCCCACAGGCTCAGTTCTCAGAAGCCTCACTGATGGACCTGACACAAGTTGGTGCTGAGACCTTCAGGCCTTCACCCGAACCACCCCCACTTTTGAATCCTAAAGCCCCAAATACTGGGAGCCTGTTCAGATCACTGAAGCCTAGGCCTGAGCATCCAGCACCTGCAGGGGTGTGAGAGGGGGCCCTCGTGGGTGATGTCCCCGTTTCTGAAAGTCAGTGTGATGAGGTGTGGGAGTGTTACAAGCAGAGGGATCAGCATGTGCAAAGGCTTGGAGGGGCTACTGGTCCAGGACTGCTGGGGAAACCTGGGCTTCATGTTGTGTCTGTACAGAACAGAGTGTGAAGGGGAGTCACGCCTGGAATGGCAGGTGGAGGAGGTGTACCTAGGTTCTTACGGTGCTTAGAACCAAGAAGGCTTGTGAACAAAGGAGGACCATGGTCTGAGTTAGGGTTTGTAAAGTTTCCCCCAAACTGGAAAAGGGGTGATGAGGACAGTGAGTCACAGGAAGTGTGAGTCCTTCTCCAAAGTCACACAACTGGTAAGAGGCATTGCTGAAGGCCAGGGTACAGTAAGCCCAAGGTCACTTGGTTCCAGGGCTATGCAAGGGTACAAGGGAGGCCTGAGCCCATGGAGCCCTTCCATGGTGGCTTGCTTCTCACAGTTTCCCTCTTCCCCCAGGTTCCATGGCCATAGAGGTGCTTAAGGACCCTACACAGGTGAGTGGGCTCTCACCAGTCCCAACCTCCTCACACACACATGTTCTCTGGGATTGTGATGCTCTAGGACTCAGACTGCCACTCTCCTAGCCCTTTGGCCTGGGGACTCTTGAGAAACGCCAAACCCTAGGCCAGAGTTTATATGAAATAATTCCTATGTCTGGCACCTACGGGAATGAGGTGTGGTAGTTTATCCCAGGCACAGGTAGCAGCATGTCCAAGTGCTTGAAGGTGAGGCTGAGCTGGGAGTGTTCGGTGTTTCTCTTTCCTTTGTGGCAGTCAGGAGAGGAAGAGTCAGGCCTGGAATGGTAGCCTGAGAAGCTGGATGTTTTCCTGGAGGGATGGGAGCAATGGGATGAGAACAATGAGATTATGTGACTCGGGTCTTAGCAGGCTCTCTCTGGCTGCAGAGTGGAGAACAGATTTGAGGGAGTGAGGGAGGAAGCAGGAAGACCAGGGATGAGGCTACTGCAATAGTCCAGATGAGTATTGGTGGTGACTGGACAGTGTGGTGGCCATGGAAGTGGGAGAAGTGTTTGGATTCTGGATCTGTTTTTGTGTATGGCTGTCTGGATTTTCTAATGTTGAGGGTGAAAGAGAAAAAGGTAGGAGTCAGGGATTACCCTGAGGTTTTGGAAGGAAAAAGGGAAGGTTGGCGATAATTTTTAATGGGACTATTTGGAGTTTGGGGTTTTATTAGCCATGTTAAGAATCTGAGATGTTTCAGAGAATACTGCTTGAAGGCATCAAGTTGGCAGCTGGACATAAATGTCTGAAACTCCAGGGAATGGTTCAGGGTGGAGACATCCAAATGGTGGTGGCTACTCTGTGTATCCAAGAGGAGGTGGAGGGAATTCCCTGGTGGCGCAGTGGTTAAGAATCCGCCTGCTAGACATGGAAGCAACCTAAGTGTCCATCAACAGATGAATGGATAAAGATGTGGCACATATATACAATTGGAATATTACTCAGCCATAAAAAGAAACGAAATTGAGTTATTTGTAGTGAGGTGGATCGACCTAGAGACTGTCATACAGAGTGAAGTAAGTCAGAAAGAGAAAAACAAAATACCGTATGCTGACACATATATATGGAATATTTTTTTTAAAATGGTTCTGAGGAACCTAGGGGCAGGACAGGAATAAAGACGCAGACGTAGAGAATGGACTTGAGAACATGGGGAGGGGGAAGGGTAAGCTGGGACAAAGTGAGAGAATGGCATGGACATATATACACTACCAAACGTAAAATAGACAGATAGCTAGTGGGAAGCAGCCGAATAGTGCAGGGAGATCAGCTCAGTACTTTGTGACCACCTAGAGGGGTGGGAGAGGGAGGGTGGGAGGGAGATGCAAGAGGGAGGGGATATGGGGATATATGTATATGTATAGCTGATTCACGTGGTTATACAGCAGAAACTAACACACCATTTAAAGCAATTATACTCCAATAAAGATGTTAAAAAAAAAAAAAAGAATCCGCCTGCCAATGCAGGGGACACGGGTTTGAGCACTGTTCCGGGAAGATCCCACATGCTGCAGAGTACCTAAGCCCATGCACCACAACTACTGAGCCTGCGCTCTAGAGCTGTTGCTCTGCAACAAAGAGAAGCCACCGCAATGAGAGGCCTGCGCACTGCATTGGGGAGTAGCCCCAGCTCGCCGCAACTTGAAAAAGCCTGCACGCATCAACGAAGATCCAACACAGCCAAAAATTAATTAATTAATTAAAAAAAGAGGAGATGGAGCTGTGGATCACACTTGGGAGGAGGAATCTTCAGGTTATGGGGGTAATGCTATTAGCAGTCCAGGAAAGGGAAGGTGGTGCCCCAGGACTGGGTCTCTTGTTAGAGCACCTGGTTAGGGGTGGTATGCATCACAAGCACAGTTGAGGGAGAGAACCGGCCATGAAAGGGGATTTGAGAAGAGGATGGTCTGACAGGGGGTCAAGACTTCCAAGGGTAGGGTAGACACTGAGACGGATGAAGAGGCCTAGGTATAATTGAGGAAACATGAGGCTGAGGCTGATTCCTATTCACATATCTATGGACTTACCAGGATTTTTGGTGACACTGGAGTGTTTCAGTCAGGCTGGTGTATTAGCTCAGGGGAAAATGTGGTTGTCTGATAGAGTCACTAAGCTGGGGGAGGGGAGCCCTGAGGTTGGTCTCTGAATGAGGGTTAGGTTGAGAAAGGAGTGTTGTGACTAATAAGGGGACAGCAAGTGCAACACAGAAGTGGAAGAGGACCAGTGGGATCTGAAGTCTGCATATGGTTCTGAATGGCCGGGGGGTGACACAAGCAATAAACCAGAAATTGAGGCTTTCATAGCAGGATTCAAGGCTGCCCTGGCAGCAGGAGCCATTGAGGGTCTGGAGTAGTACTGAATCCTGTTTGCATTTGCATAATCTTGATGCCATGAGGGAAGTAACACGTGGAGAAGCCAGGGAGAGATTTATCGTTTCCCCACATGCATGGGGCAGGGAGGTGGTGGTAGTGGCTGTGGGGTCTGGAGATACGGGAGAGGCACAGTTTAAAGAACGATGTGCATGTGGAGAAGAAGTATGAATTGATGTCGCCAGGGTCCTGGTATTGGGGACTGAAGGATGAAGGTGGACCCAAGTTTGGGCCCAGGTGGTGCTTGGGAAGCACCATCTGGGAGACTTCCTGCATGGCAGGTCCAGATATTAATGGCATCCATGTGCCCACCTGCCTAATGTTGCCAAGGGCTAGACACAGTAATTAACGGGGCCATGAGTAGAGAGTAGGCACAAATGGCACCAGGGTCCGATACCTCATCTGAGTTGTGGAGCTGGGGAGAAGTGTGAGTGTGGACTGGATATGTGGGGGTATGGATTGGAGGTCCTTGAGAGAGAGGCTGTTCATGGTTTCCTCTCTCCTCATCATGGCAGGGCAGTATAACCTTTGAGGACGTGGCAGTTTACTTCTCCTGGGAGGAATGGGCTCTCCTTAATGAGGCTCAGAAACTCCTATACTGCGATGTGATGCTGGAGAACTTTGCACTTATGGCCTCTGTAGGTAAGGCCCTCATACCTGCCCCAATACCTTTTCCCCAGGAACAGATTAGTCTGTCTCACATCAGGACCATGGGCACTGCTTTCTTCCCCAGTTCCCCGGGTAGGTGCTCTGGTTGCTAGGGCTGAGCTGTTTGTACTGTCCTTTTCCCACTTAGCCCCAATACCTGCTGCCCCAAAGCCTTGCAGGGAAGGAGTCAGGAGTCTTGAAGTTAGCCTTTGGGACCTCACCTTGCTTTCCCTTTCTCTGGCCAGGTGACGCCTCTGCCCTAGGGTCTACTCCCTTCCCCGAGCTGATGTATCCTTATATCTGCCTATGCTAGTAATCGCAGTCACTGACATGGTCGCTACTTTTGTGGCCCATGGGCTATTCTTTTTTTTAAATATTTATTTTATTTATTTATTTGGTTGCACTGGGTCTTAGTTGCAGTAGGTGAGCTCCTTAGTTGCGGTTCGCTGGCTCCTTAGTTGTGGCATGCGAACTCATAGTTGCAGCATGCATGTGGGATCTACTTCCCTGACCAGGGATCGAACCCGGGCCCGCTGCACTGGGAGTGCAGAGTCTTAACCACTGCGCCACAAGGGAAGTCCCCCACGGGCTATTCTTGCAAGATCCTCCTCTGAGGGTTTTTTGGTAATGTTGAGTTTTCTTTCCTATGAGTTGCTCTGGCCAGTGCTGACCACTCACCTGTCCAGTCTTCTCCTTAGAACTTGCATCATCCAGGTACTATGTTCCCCTGGGGATAGGGGAAGAGCTATGGGTGCTTCTTAGGGTGGGCATGATTCCAGCTCCACAAAATGGGCTCAGAGGGTCCCTGGCCCTATTGAGTAGCAGGTAAGAGGATGTGACATCAGGGCTGTGTTCACTTCATACCATAACTCCGTTCTGTTTCCATTACTATTTTGGTGCCAGTGGCCACACCTCATTTCTACCTTTCCTTCTTCATTCTTGACACTTTGCCAACTTGTCATTTCTACACTGACTCTCAGCCCAGGGTGAATCCTCAGTTCTCACAGTGGATTCCACCTCTCACCCATTCTTCTCCACTGCTCCATCTCACAGTGTTCTCCACCATTGCACCACACGTATTATGTTGTGAGATGTGCACATATCTTTAAGTAGTCTTTGAACAAGAGCTACTCGGATGCAATTGTGTTTTCTTGGGCCCATATACATCCTTCTGCACAGCACTCCTGTGTCATCAGCAGGCAAGTGCTGAAAACGATTCAGAGTGAGTTGTAGACCTGGCTCTTCTCTTCGTGCTGCACCCCATCCTTTCTCCTTCACTTGGTCCTTCGCTGTATCCTTCATTTCCCCCATGCTGTGACCTTTAGAGGACCATTACTGCACAGCAGCTACTTCTCAACCTGACTCTAATTCCCTCCTCCTGACAATAATCCTATGGACTCACATACAGTCGTTCATTAGTGTATCAGATGCACATTTGTGATTGGGGTTGCCCCTTCCCACCAGAGCCAACTGCACTTCACCTGTATTTCTTTGATTTCAGGTTATTGGCATGGAGTGGAAGATGAGGAGGCACCTTCTGAGCAGAGTGTTTCTGTAGAAAAAATATCACAGGTCAGGACTCCCGAAGCAGGTCCCTTTCCCCAGAAAGCCCACCCCTGTGAGACATGTGTCTCTGTCTTGAAAGACATTTTGCACTTGGCTGAGGAAAGAGGCACACATCCCAGACAAAAACCATACACTTATGGAGCATGTGGGAAACAATTCTTTCAGTGTAAACCTTCACCAGAAGAGCACTGTAGAGAAAAACTTTCAGAAGTGATGTGGCAGGGCCTCATTTGTGAAGAGCTACACATTCCATGTGCCAAGGAATTCCTTCACCTGTAACAAAGTTGGGAAGTGCTTCCTGGTCAGTTTGGGCCTCTTGTAGCACACAGCCCACTTACAACAGAAGAAGCCACACAGCAGCACTGAGTGTGAGGTGGCTGTTCACAGTAGGAAAAATGATTAGAAGTGTGACAACTTCAGGAAAGCCTTCAACGACAAACACACGCTTGTTTAGCACCAGAGAGTCCACAATGGAAAAAGGACTTAGGCTTTCCACAAATGTGGGGAAGTCTTCAGCTTGCAAATACAGACCTGTTCTCACCAGTGAATTCACTGGAGAAAGGCCTTATTAATGAAATGAATATGGGAAATCCTTTAGCCAAAGCTCCAGCCTTATTGAACACCAGAGATTTCACACTGGAGAAAGACCTTCTGAATGCAATGAGTATGGGAGAGTCTCTAGGAAAGCTTCAGCCTCATTAAATATTGGATAGTTCACGTTAGAGGAAGGCCTTATGAATGTAAAGAATGTGGGGAATTCTTTAGCCAAAGCACCCACCTTATTCAGCACTGGAGATTGCACCCTAGAAAAAGGCCTCATGAAATAGAGCAAATGTGGAGAAGCTTTCAGTTCAAGATCTGCTCTGATTTATCACTGAAAGCTTGTCTGAAGAGAAAACTTTAGGCCAAAGGTCTGTCCTTGTTCAGCATGAGAAAATCCACAGTGGAGAAAGGTTTTACAAGTGCCGTGAATGTGGGAAAGCCTTCAGTCAAAGGTCTTCTCTGATTCAGCACCAAGTATTCAATCAGATAGGCTTTATGAGTACAGTGAATTAAGAAAATCTTCATCTAAAGGTCTAACCTCGTTCAGCACCAGAAAAGTCCACACTACAGAAAGACCTTGTGAGTATAGTGAATGTAGGAAAACCTTCAGATGATAGTTTGACCTCATTAGGCAGCAGGAAATTCACAGAGAGGAGTCACCATACACATACAGGGAATATGCAATCTCTTTGTTCAATATAGTGACACTGGAGGAGAGCCTTTGTGAGGAAGACATCTGCCTGATGTTGAACCTTTTATAAATGAACATCCACAGTGAGGAGATTCTCCATAAGTTCCAAGTTTGTGGCAAGCTTTCAGGAGCTGTCTTGCACTTGCTAGCCTGTCCAGGTCCCTTGCCAGATATGTCACTGCAAGTTTCTGTTGTAGAAGCCATCTCACCTTTACACCTGGCAGGTCCCCACAGTGGCCAATTTCAAGATTCCAACATGATGTCACTGAACATGGAATGAGAAGAGAGGCACAGTAGCTCATCATTATATTTTTTTCCACCATACTGATAGAGTTGCGATAAATAAACCCAAGAACACAGATAACAGTAAAATGACTAGGAAGGACAAGTTTTGAGTATTTAGTACCTTTGGTTTTTTAACAGCTTTATTGGGTATGATTCAGTTAAACTGCACATAGAGTGTACAGTTTGATGTTTTTGATATATGCTTACACTCCTGAAACCAAAATATTTCCTTCTGCTCTTTTTAACCTATTCTTATTAACATAAAATTATTACTACAAAGATATAATCTCCCTTTTGCAATAGGTATTTTATATATATATATACATATATATATATAAAACTGGACAGGACTGTTATGAAGCCTCATGAACTATTCCCCAGTCTTCCATTATTTATCATTGCATGGCCATTCTTGATTCATCTATCCCCATGCTTATTACTGAGTTATTTATAATCATACACATCATGTCATTTAATTCATAACCTCTTCATGATGTGTTTCCAAAATGTAAGGGCTTTATCACACAAAATAAAAATACTTTAAAATCTTATAAGATATGTTTTCAGTACTCAGTTTTCTCAATTGTTTCCAAAATATGTTTGTTTTTTAAGGTAATTCATTGTGATTAGCATCCAAAATGTATCCATATGACTTTTAATAGGTACGTTTCATAAGTCTGCTAACCAATAGCTGCTATTTACCTCCTTTTATTCTTATTTATTTGTTGAAGTTGCTAGGTCACTTGTCCATTAGAATAGATCTCATTCTAGATTTGGTTTCTTGCACCTTTCTGATTTAGTGTACTTACCCTTCTCCCATCTTTCCTGTAAACTAAATATTGAAGAGATGGATAATTGGGGTCTGCTCCTGGCAGACAGGCATGTAATGGTAACACTTGGAGATACACAAATATGACAGATGTGTGAGGGTGACACACCTGGAAATGTGGTGTGACAGTGTGTTTTGCTAGCACACTGAAGCACAGTCTAGAAACACACAAATATGTCAGGTACTAAATGTACCAGGTGTGTAGTGATACTGCAGCACAATCTAGAGTCATACACATATATTTGGGGATTGTGTGTGATGGGTTTGTGAATACCTAAATACAACCTTGGAATCTTCCCACATACCCTTGGGACACTGTGTGACATGTTGGGATGTTAACACTCTTCAACACAGCCAGGACCCAGACACATATACCACATCCATAAAGAAAAGATGTGTGACAGACATGAGACACATTCAACTGACAGGCAAAACACACCAGTGATCTGTGAGACAGGATGGAGGTACTGACACACCACAGCAAGTATGGTGACACAAATACTCTATGGACACTTGTGAGACAGCCATGTGATAGGGGTGCCCCAATGCCTGGTGTATAGGCCACATGCTGCCATCACACAGTTTTCATGGATTGAGTGTGATAAGACAGGAACCCCCTGGCTTGGAGAGAACAGATCTCCCTCCATCATGATGCACTGATGGGGGTCAGAACAGGGAGCCAGAGTGCACATCTCGGCACAACCTAGAGACTTGCCCATATTTGATGATTGGATGTGAGCACAATGGGACACATGGTGGGAAGAGAATAGCTTGAACCAAGTAGCAGAAGCCTTTGCTTTGAAATGCCTGCTGGGAAGGCCTGGAAGTAGCAATCTGACCAGGGCAGTAGGGCAAGGACTTTACAGGTCTTACAGGAAGAGTCAGCCTGCATTCAGCCAGTTTGGGAATCATTGGTCAAAGGTGGTTCTAGGAGAGGTAGGGAATGTTCTTGTGGATTAGCAGTCATTGTTGGGCATTTTGCATTTTACCCAGAGGGGTAGGTATTAGCAATCAGGGCTAAGGTCACATGCAAGAAGGTACATGGAGGTACCCACACATATGAGGGCCACATTGAAAATTCTCAATCCTTCAGGGCCTCTCCCAACATGCACAATATTAACAGTGATAATGAAGTGACAGCTGAATATTGAGACATGGCGGGGGGTACCCTGAACTGGCATTTGAGGGATGACCAACAGGACCTTGGAGATGAATCATTGCATGTGGCAATGAGAGCAAGGGGTGCATCTGGGTGACACCATTGGCCCTGTTAGGGATGCCCTGGAGGTGGTGACCCCATCCATGGAAACAGCTTTCAAGTGAGGGTAGAAAGTTTTCAGAAAGGGCCCCTCATAGAAGAGGGGCTAGGGAGTCCAAGGTAGAGATGTTACAATGTGGTTAATTAATGGTCTGAGGCGCAGCAGATAATCTGCGCAGGAGAGGAATCTGGGAGTCCCAGCCTAAATGGGGGCATGAACAGGTCTTGGGAAGAGAGGTAAAGGTATTTACAGCTCAGGAGCTGTAATAATGATATAAAATGTTCAATTAAAAGCAGAGAAGGCAGGAAAAAGAGGGAAATATTAAGAAAAGAACAAGTAGAAAACAGTTATAAATACGTTATTAATCCAACTATATCAATAATTACTTTAAATGTGAATGACCTAAATATACTAACTGTAGAGATGGAAACTTCAGAGTGGATTTAAAAAAAAAAGACCCAACTGTATATTATCTACAAGAAACCCACTTTAAATATAAAGACATTGACAGGTTAAAAGTTAAGGGATAGAGAAAGCTACACCATATTATCACTAATCAAAAGAAAGTAGGAGTAGCTATATTAATATCAGACTTCAAAGCAAGGGAATTTTTCAGGGAGGTATTACATAATGATAAAGAAGTCAATTCTCTAAGAAGATATAACAACCCTTAACGTGGATGTTCCTAACAACAGAGCTTCAAAATATGTGAGGTAAAGAACACTTAAACTCAACAGTAAGAAAACAAACAACCCAGTTGAAAAATGGGCAAAAGATCTGAACAAATACCTTACCAAAGAAGATATAGATAGGGCAAACAAGCATATAAAAAGATGTACATCAGATGTCATTAGGGAATTGTAAATTAAGAAATTAATGAGATACCCACACACGTCTATTAGACTGAATAAATTTTTAAAAACCTGATAATACCTAATTCTGGCAAGTATGTAGTGCAACAGGAACTCTCATTCATTGCTACTGGGAATGCAAAATGGTATAGCTATTGTTATGGGTCCCCTCCCCCCGCAAATCATGTATTAAAGCCCTAACCCCCAGTGTGACTGTATTGGGAGACAGGGTCTTTAAGGAGCTAATTAAAGTTAAATGAGGGCAGAAGGGTAGGGCACTAATCCAATAGGACTGGTGTCTATATTAAAAGAGGAAGAGATACCAGATCTGTCTCTCTCCCTCTCTATGTGTGCACACAGAGGAAGGCCATGTGAGCACAGAACAAGAAGGCAGCCATCTGCAAGCCAGGGAGAGAGCTCTTATAGAAACTGAATTTTCTGATGTCTTGATCTTGGAATTCCAGCCCCCAGGGGTGTGAGGAAATAAATTTTTGTTGTTTAAGCCACCCAGTCTGTGGTATTTTGTTATGGTAGCCCGAGCCGACTAATGCAGCCACTTTGCAAGACAGTTTGGCAATTTCTTAAAAAGTTAAACTTGTCTTGCCATATGATCCAGCAGTCATGCTGCTATGTATTTACTCTATTGAGTTGAAAACTTATGTCCACACAAAAACTTGCACATGAATCCAGCCTTATTCATAATTTCCCAAAACCAAAAGCAAGATGTCATTCTATATGTGACTGGACTAAAACAACAACAGCGATAACACACACACACAAAACAAAACGAACAAAACAAAATTGTGGTATATACATACAATGGAATTCAGTGATTTTTTTTTTTTTTTTTTTTTTTTGCAGTACACGGGCCTCTCACTGTTGTGGCCTCTCCCGTTGCGGAGCACAGGCTCCGGACGCGCAGGCTCAGCAGCCATGGCTCACGGGCCCAGCTGCTCCGCGGCATGTGGGATCCTCCCGGACTGGGGCACGAACCCATGTCCCCTGCATCGGCAGGTGGACTCTCAACCACTGCGCCACCAGGGAAGCCCCTCAGTGATTTTTTAAAATGAGCTGTCAATTCACAAAAGACATGGAAATATTTGTCTTTCTCCATCTGCTTTTTTCACTTAGCATAATAATACCATTCATGTTGCAAATGACAGGATTCTATTCTTTTTTATGTCTGAGTAGTATTCCATTGTGTATATATACATATTCTTTATCCATTCATCCATTGATGGAATTTAGGTTGTTTCTGTATCTTGGCTGTTGTACGTAGTGCTGCAATGAACATATAGGTACATATATCTTTTCAAATTAGTATTTTTGTGTTTTTTGGATAAGTACCCAGGAATGGAATAGCTGGGTCATATGGTAGCTCTATTTTTAAGAGGAATCTCCATACTGTTTTCCATGGTGGCTGCACCAATTTACAGTCCCAACAGTGTACTAGGGTTCCCTTTTCTCCACACCCTCTCCAATATTTGTTATTTCCTATCTTTTCAATGATAACCATTTTAACAGTGTGAGGTGATGTCTCATTGTGGGGTTTTTTTTTTCATTTTGTTTGCCCTACATATACCTTTTTCTTTGTGGTTTTGATTTGCATTTTCCATAATTAGTGACGTTGAACATCTTTTCATGTGCCTGAATTGGCCATCTGTATGTCTTTTTAAGAAAAATATTCAGATCCTCTCCCCATTTTTTAAATTGGATTGTTTGTTTTTTTGTTGTTGACTTGTATGAGTTCTTTACCTATATTGGAATGTATCACTTATCACTCATATCGCTCATATGTGGACTCTAAAAACAAACAAACAAGTGAAATAAAACTCATAGATGCAGAGATCAGATTAGTCATTAGCAGAGGGGAATGGGGATGAGGAATGGGCAAAAACAAAGGGGGTCAACTGTATGGTAATGGATGGTAGACTTGTGGTGGTGATCACTTTGCAGTTTGTACAGATACTGAATTATAATGCTATACACCAGAAACTTATTTTTTAAGCAAAGAATCACCTGGAGGGCTTGTTAACACAGAGATTGCTGGGCTCCATTGCCAGAGTCTCTGCTTCAGTAGTCTCTGCTTCACACTTTGAGCATGACTTCTGTAGACCAACTATTTGCATAGATTATTTTCTGCACAGGTGGAAGTGCTAAGTGGATATTGTCTTCTTTGTTTCTATTTCATTTATTTCTGCTCTGATCTTTATGATTTCTTTCCGTCTACTAACTCTGGGTTTTGTTTGTTCTTCTTTCTCCAGTTCCTTTAGGTGTAAGGTTAGGTTGTTTATTTGAGATGTTTGTTGTTTCTTGAGGTAGGATTGTATTGCTATAAACTTCCCTCTTAGAACTGCTTTTGCTGCATCCCATAGGTTTTGGATCATTGTGTTTTCATTGTCATTTGTCTCTAGGTATTTTTTGATTTCCTCTTTGATTTCTTCAGTGATCTCTTGGTTATTTAGTAACATATTGTTTAGCCTCCATGTGTTTGTGTTTTTTTACATTTTTCTCCCTGTAATTGATTTCTAATCTCATAGCGTTGTGGTCAGAAAAGATACTTGATATGATTTCAGTTTTCTTAAATTTACTGAGGCTTGATTTGTGACCCAAGATGTGATCTATCCTGGAGAATGTTCTGTGTGTACAGAGAAGAAAGTGTAATCTGCTGTTTTTGGATGGAATGTCCTATAAATACCAACTAAATCTGTCCGGTGTATTGTGTCATTTAAAACTTGTGTTTCCTTATTAATTTTCTGTTTAGATGATCTGTCCATTGGTGTAAGTGAGGTGTTAAAGTCTCCCACTATTATTGTGTTACTGTTGATTTCCTCTTTTATAGCTGTTAGCAGTTGCCTTATGTATTGAGGTGCTCCTATGTTGGGTGCATATATATTTATAATTGTTATATCTTCTTCTTGGATTGATCCCTTGATCATTATGTAGTGTCCTTCCTTGTCTCTTGTAACATTCTTTATTTTAAAGTCTATTTTATCTGTTATGAGTATTGCTACTCCAGCTGTCTTTTGATGTCCATTTGCATGGAATATCTTTTTCCATCCCTTCACTTTCAGTCTGTATGTGTCCCTAGGTCTGAAGGGGGTCTCTTGTAGACAGCATATATATGGGTCTTGTTTTTGTATCCATTCAGCGATCCTGTGTCTTTTGGTTGGAGCATTTAATCCATTCACGTTTAAGGTAATTATCGATATGTATGTTCCTATTACCATTTTCTTAATTGTTTTGGGTTTGTTTTTGTAGGTCCTTTTCTTCTCTTGTGTTTCCCAGTTAGAAAAGTTCCTTTAGCATTTGTTGTAGAGCTGGTTTGGTGATGCTGAATTCTCTTAGCTGTTGCTTGTCTGTAAAGCTTTTGATTTCTCCATTGAATCTGAATGAGATCCTTGCCGGGTAGAGTAATCTTGGTTGTAGGTTCTTCCCTTTCATCACTTTAAATATGTCATGCCACTCCCTTCTGGCTTGTAGAGTTTCTGCGGAGAAATCAGCTGTTAACCTTATGGGAGTTCCCTTGTATGTTATTTGTCGTTTTTCCCTTGCTGCTTTCAATAATTTTTCTTTGTCTTTAATTTTTGCCAATTTGATTACTATGTGTCTTGGCGTGTTTCTCCTTGGGTTTATCCTGTATGGGACTCTCTGCACTTTCTGGACTTGGGTGGCTATTTCCTTTCCCATGTTAGGGAAGGTTTTGACTATAATCTCTTCAAATATTTTCTCAGGTCCTTTCTCTCTCTCTTCTCCTTCTGGGACCCCTATAATGCAAATGTTGTTGCATTTAATGTTGTCCCAGGGGTCTCTTAGGCTGTCTTCATTTCTTTTCATTCTTTTTTCTTTACTCTGTCCCACAGCAGTGAATTCCACCATTCTGTCTTCCAGGTCATTTATCCATTCTTCTGCCTCAGTTATTCTGTTGATTCCTTCTAGTGTATTTTTCATTTCAGTTATTGTACTGTTCATCTCTGTTTGTTTGTTCTTTAATTCTTCTAGGTCTTTGTTAAATATTTCTTGCATCTTCTCGACCTTTGCCTCCATTCTTTTTCCGAGGTCCTGGATCATCTTCACCATCATTATTCTGAATTCTTTTTCTGGAAGGTTGCCTATCTCCACTTCATTTAGTTGTTTTTCTGGGGTTTTATCTTGTTCTTTCATCTGGTACATAGCCCTCTGCCTTTTCATCTTGTCTGTCTTTCTGTGAATGTGGTTTTTGTTCCACGGGTTGCAGGATTGTAGTTCTTCTTACTTCTGTTCATGTTAAGTGGATATGGTGCAGAAATAATGCAACACCAGGACAAAACAAAACAAAATTCAGCTTGCTTTGCTGAAATTTCATTCTAATTAATATCTACTCTCTCTTGGGCTCTCTGAAAAAAAATCTCTTGATGTTTATATTTGTAAACAACACCAAAATTAGCTTGATGTAAGAGTTTATTCTATTGCCCAACATCTCATTTGTGATGACAAAAGATTTTTCTTCTTTATGAGATTGAAAGAGAGAGGGAGAGAGAGAGAGAGGGAGAGAGAGAGAGACTGGTCTTGTTTGGATGATGAACTGAACAAACCAACAATAAAATGCCATCTTTGATATAATCAGGAAATTTTAAGTACAAACTGAGTATTAAGGAATCTTTTTACATTTTTTAGGTATGATATTGGCATGGTTATATTTTTTAAATGTTCTTATCTGTGGGAGATGCATACTGAAGTAATTATAGGATTTTCCTTAAACTGCTCCAACCAGGAAAAAAAAAGAGGGGACAGATGAAACAAGAGTAGCAAAAATTAGGATAAATGTCGAAACTGAGTGATCTGTATGTGGGGACTCATTAAATTCTTCTTTTTAATGTGTATTCTTATATGCAATTGCTAAGTGAAAGAAGCTAGTCTGAAAAGGCAACTGTATGATTCTAATTATATGACATTCGGTAAAAGGCAAAACTATAGATACAGTAAGATCAGTGGTTGCTAGGGGTTAGAGGGAAGGTTGGAGGGATGAATATATAAAGCACAGGGGATTTTTATGGCTGTGAAATTATTCTCTGATACTGTTATATATTTGTCAAAACCTATAGAACTGTACAATACAAAAAGTGAACCTTAATGTGTGCAAATTAAAATAACAATTTAGGAGATTGAGAGATCCCAGAAAATAAAGCATACTGCAACTGGAGAATCTAACTGTATTATGAATGTATGAAACAGCCTCACAGAGGGAATGGGGAAAAGGTGCTGATCTAAGTAACTTTGGAAATGAATGGGATCTATAAGACTAAAGGCAAATTGAACTG
>NW_020837987.1:4990652-5000652 GCF_003676395.1 Aethalodelphis obliquidens | reverse complement strand
GTGTACACAGAAAACTATAAGATACTGATGAAAGAAATCAAAGATGACACAAACAGATGGAGAGATATACCATGTCCCTGGATTGGAAGAATCAATATTGTGAAAATGACTATATTACCAAAGCAATCTACAGATTCAATGCAATCCCTATTAAATTACCAATGGCATTTTTCACAGAACTACAACAAAAATTTTTATAATTTGTATGGAAACACAAAAGACGCCGAATAGCCAAAGCAATCTTGAGAAAGGAAAACGGAGCTGGAGGAATCAGGCTCCCTGACTTCAGACTATACTACAAAGCTACAGTAATCAAGACACTATGATACTGGCACAAAAACAGAAATATAGATCAATGGAACAGGATAGAAAGCCCAGAGACAAACCCATGCACCTATGATCACCTAATCTATGACAAAGGAGGCAAAAATATACAATGGAGAAAAGACAGCCTCTTCAATAAATGGTGCTGGGAAAACTGGACAGCTACATGTAAAAGAATGAAATTAGAACACTTCCTAACACCGTACACAAAAATAAACTCAAAATGGATTAAAGACCTAAATGTAAGGACACTATAAAACTCTTAGAGGAAAACATAGGCAGAACAGTCTTTGACATAAATTGCAGCAAGATCTTTTTTGACCCACCTCCTAGAGTGATGAAAATAAAAACAAAAATAAACAATCGGGGCCTAATTAAACTTAAAACTTTTGCACAGCAAAGGAAACCATAAACAAGAGGAAAAGACAACCCTCAGAATGGGAGAAAATATTTGCAAACAAAGCAACTGACAAAGGATTAATCTCCAGAATATACAAGCAGCTCATGCAGCTCAGTATCAAAAAAACAAACAACCCAATCAAAACATGGGTGGAAGACCTAAATAGATATTTCTCCAAAGAAGACATACAGACAGCCAACAAACACATGAAAAGATGTTCAACATCACTAATTGTTAGAGAGACTCAAATCAAAACTTCCCTGAGGTATCACCTCATACCAATCAGAACGGCCATCATCCAAAAATCTACAAACAGGAAATGCTGGAGAGGGTGTGGAGAAAAGGGAACCCTCATGCACTGTTGGTGGGAATGTATATTGATACAGCCACTATGAAAAACAGTTTGGAGGTTCCTTAAAAAACTAAAAATAGAACTACCATATGACCCAACAATACCACTGCTGGGCATATACCCAGAGAAAATCATAATTCAAAAAGACACTTGCATCCCAATGTTCATAGCAGCACTATTTACAATATCCAGGACATGAAAGCAACCTAAATGTCCATCAACAGAGGAATGGATAAAGAATATGTGGTACATATATACAATGGAATATTACTCAGCCATAAAAAGGAACAAAATTGGGTCATTTGTAGAGATGTGGATGGACCTAGAGAGTGTCATACAGAGTGAAGTAAGTCAGAGAAAAACAAATATCATATATTAATGCATATATGTGGAATTTAGAAAAATGGTATGGATGGGGGTTTCCCTGGTGGCGTAGTGGTTGAGAGTCCACCTGCCGATGCAGGGGACACGGGTTCGTGCCCTGGTCCAGGAAGATCCCACATGCCGTGGAGTGGCTGGGCCCGTGAGCCATGGCCGCTGAGCCTGCCTGTCCGGAGCCTGTGCTCCACAACGGGAGAGGCCACAATAGTGAGAGGCCCGCGTACTGAAAAAAAAAAAAAAAGAAAAATGGTATGGATGATCTTATTTGCAAGGCAGAAATAGAGACACAGACATAGAGAACAAATGTATGGATACCAAGGTGGGAGGGAGGGTGGGAGGAGTTGGGAAATTGGGATTGACACATATACACTATTGATACTATGTATAAAATAGATAACTAATAAGAACCTACTATAGAGCACAGGCAACTCTACTTAATGCACTGTGGTGACCTAAATGGGAAGGAAATCAAAAAAGAAAGGGATATATGTATATGTATAGCTGATTCATTTTGCTGTACAGTAGAAACTAACACAACATTGTAAAGCAACTATACTCCAATAAAAATTAATTTAAAATAATTTTTGTTAAGAGAGTTAAAAAAAAAATGAAGTGCTTTCCCCAAGGTCATGTACCTGGCAAATTTTTGTTTCTAAAGGATGGACTGAAACCTAGGAATCTGGGTCCAGACCTGGGACTTTAGACACTTTAACAGACCATATGAAGCCCTTGGCATGGTGCTGATACACAGTGAGGCTCAGCTGCTGCTGCCATTATTATTGGAATTTTTATCTTATTTTCCCATTCTCTGACACACCAGAGCACTTACTGTCTGCACCTTATAGTCCTATGGACTTGTCCTAACCTTGTGTCATTCTCCAATGGCTTCCCCCATTGATGGCATTTCTCTCTGGCACAACTGCATTATGTCAAAGGCAGCATCAGCCTCCACACTGAACACAGTAAAGAGCTTGGCTCACTAGATGTGCTTGGTGATTAAGGCCTTGAGTCTCTCTGTATCTTTAGCAGTGACCAAGCAACAGACTCTAATCTCATCTAACGGTCCCAAAGTCAAGGTGGCTGTCTCCGTTTGACTTTCCAGGTATCGATGACCTTCAGGTACTTGGCCATGACCTTCACTTGGGAGGAGTGGGGGCAATTGGATCTGGCACAGAAGACCCTGTATCAGGAGGTAATGCTGGAGACCTTCAGTCTTCTGGTCTTACTGGGTAAGGATGACCTCCCTCCCGTGTGGGGAACCCGCAGCCTCTTTCTTCATTTTACCCTCTTACTCCAGGCCTGACTGGTAGACAAGGCCCCTGGAGTCCACCCTCCCTCCCACCCATAACTCCTGCTGTGTTCCTGTCCCACCTCCTCTTTCCTGGTCTCCCTGTGTCCAGCCAAGCACGATGAAGGGCCAAAAAACAGGAAGTAAAATCAAGAACTAAATGAAGCCCACCTTCACTCCAATACCTAGTACAGGCTGGCCTTAGTCTCAGGCCCTTATTCCAGATTCTCACTGGAGCGAAACCGAATGGTCAAGCTTTGTTGGATTAGGTGTCCCCATAACCCAGTGAGCAGGGGCTAGAGATGAAATACCATTTTCCAAAACGTCCATGGGTCAGGCAGGCCACCCAGCAACAGTGAAACTACACAATCTCGGTTTAAAGGCTATTTTCCCAGATGCCTGCATGATCGTCCCTTGCTTCCTAAGGCCTAGGCCACAATCCTCTGCTGGTACAGAAGATGATGTTCGAGGGTGTGCAGACAATATCAGCTGGCGTTGATGGATACCTGAGAAAGCCGTTCCTTTTCCCCTTCTCTTTCCTGCCTCTGATTCTTGTCAGGAGAGTCTTAGTTTAGTGAGAAATCATTGATGTCTCCCGTAACTTTGGCTAATTTTCCTTTTCAACACAAGGAGCAGCCCCTGACTCATACTGCAGGGAAGGCCACATAAGCTTGCTGGAACTTACAACATTATTCTGCTTTCATTGTTATATTTTGATGGTAACCTATTTGTGAAAAGGGAATCTATTTTTACCATTTACAAGTGATACAAGATTCCCCTTCTGAAGAAATCAATTTAAGTAAACAAAATATGGGTCAACTGTTTTTAAAAAAAGCAGTTTATAATAGTGGACACAGCTAATGCTCCCTGGTCACTCACACCCCATGGCAGGCCCTGCTCCTGACATGACTGTTGCTACTCCACTAATTCTCACAGTATCTTTTGCTCATTCTGAACCCAGTTCTCTCCCCTCCAGGAAGCTGCTGCCCAAAGACATCTATGACAGTTTTTAGCATGAGTTATTATTTGAATATGCTTATTTGAGGTATAACTTATATTCAATAAAATGTACAGTCTTCAGTGTCTAGCTCAACTGTACATATATCCGTGTACCCACTCATATGACTTCCACCTGGATCAAGTTGTGGAGCGTTTTTTGCCCCAAAGCAGGTTTTCCCCAGTCTCTCAGTCAGTTCCCCACCAAAGACACCACTCTGCTGACCTCCACACCCAGAGATTGGATTGGCCCGTTCCTGAACATTATATGAATGGAATCACACAGTGTACACTGCTTTATGTTCGGAGTCTTTCACTCAACATCCTTTTTCGTGAGATTCATAGTACAAGGATTAATTTCTGTCCTGAGACTGTTGATGCAGATGTCTTCTGGTTTATACAGATTCCCTTTGCCTCACTTTGCACCATCACAAATCATAGCTCCAGAATAGCAGAACACTCAACGTTTCCCAAATGAAACAGAGAGAGGTCAGACAGTCAGGCATCAGTTGACTTATACTTTTCAGTCCTCCCTGGGTACCTGGATCACTTGTTTTAACAGCTTTATTCATTTTTTATTTTTTATTTTTTTAAACATTTTTATTGGAGTATGATTGCTTCATAATGGTGTGTTAGTTTCTGCTTTATAACGGAATGAACCAGAGTGACTTGGAGAGCTTTTAAGGCATTCTTGTCCAGGCTTCTTCCCCAGAAATTTCGTTCCATTTGGCTCATGGTCAAAACCTGGCATTCCCAAGTGCTTCTGTTGCCCAGGGAGGTTGGAACACTGAAAATAGCTTCCAAGATGAGGGTGTCACCTTCCTGGGGTCCCATGGCTGTGTATAAAGGAAAGGGTACCCTTGAATTTGACTCTGTGGGATGGAGATTGGGGGGAATGGGTGTTAGGTAGACAGCCATCACTACCCTCTACAGACCTTTGGTCCAAGGATGGTGTTTGTGCTCTTGGTTTCCGGGTCACTCACAGGTCAGCACTTTCTTTGCAGGTGTGGGAGCAGCCTCATTCCAAGATCCCATCTTTGAATATCATATTGAATAAGAGAGGTTCATTTGTGCCTTTACTCAAACACTGCTGTCCTGTTTTTCCATGATCAGAGTATCCTATTCCAAAACCAGAACTGATCCACCTGCTGAAGAATGAGCAAAATCTATGCATGCTGAAGAGAGACCTCTCCTGAAGTTCCTGTCCAGGTGGGTGACCAATAGCCAGCAGGTGGTGGGTCAGTGCACCCTGCAGACCAGTCGGGGACCACTGGGAAGCCTCTTGTTGTGACCTCCCTGGGGGCCCAGCGGCCATGGAGCCCTTTGGCCTGTCCTCTCACCCAGTTACACTCTTCCCCATTACTTGGGGAGGAGTAGGTTGTCTCAGGTAAATGTCAGACTATAGGCTCCATATCTTTGAGATTAACACCTGGCTTTGTCTCTCTTCAGCTTTGTGACCATGGGGATGTTGAGTGATCTCATCATTGTTAGAAATAAGCTAAGTTAATGCCAGCTTATTTAAATTAATGCTAGAAACTATAATCTCAGCAGCTCAGCACAGGGAGTTTTGTTTTTGTCTTTTTCTTTTCCTCATTCATGTCAAGATCTGCGTAAGTCAGTGGGAAGCTCTGTACCACACAGCTATTCAGGGAACAAGGTACCTTTTATTGTCAACATGTGGCTTAATTTAGGCTTTGCTGGCATTCTCTGTCCAGCAGAGGGGAAATGAGAGAGGAATGAAAGAAGTCATACCCACTTGTACACCTAACATTGCCATCACCACTGCACTGACATCCCACTAATGAAACCTGGGCATTTGGCCACACCTGTATTCTCAGAGCTAGGAAATGGCTTAGCTGTGTGCCCAAGGAGAAGAGAAAATGGGTTTGGTGAACCTCTACTTAGTCTGCTACACTCAGCCTACAGTTAGAAAATGATAGTAATAATACTGGGTTGGCCAAAAAAGTTCATTTGTGTTTTTCCAAATGAAACATCTTACAGAAAAGCCCGAATGAACATTTTGGCCAACTCAATATTATCTCATTTTATCCCATTGGATTGTTTGAGGATCTAACTAGAAAATATGTAAACTTAGTGTAGTACCTGACACATAGTGCCTCACAAAAAGTTAGCTTTGATATTGATATCATGTATGTAATGACATTAATCGTAATGAATAAGAGTAATATCATACATTTCCTTCAGAGCTCAGATGAAAAGAGCCTTTCTTTCTCTACTATTAATACCTCCATTTATACTCTGCATCCCACCATTTCCTACCTTCTTTATCCATTTATCTCTCCATATATGCATACATTTTTCTGTTTGTCAATCAGACACTCAGAAGCAATCCTTTCCCCATGTCATCCCTTCTGTTCAGTAAAACGTTTAGGTGTCTTTGACCTTGCCTGTCCCACAGCTGGGCTGCTGAGAGCACCAGAAGCCATCACTGTGTTGACTGGCACCATATGAGAGTGATGGTCTCTCTTTGGTAGTCCCTCTGGCTGCACAGCCAGCTACATGTTTCTGCCCAACCCCTCCTCAGCTCCTTGGAGTTTGTTCCAAACTTTCACCCCTCTCCTCAATCCCACGTCTCCACGTGAATGTCTCAAAGGCATTTCATATTCATCATGCCTGAGAAGGAACTCATAATCTTGACCACTCCTCCTACCTCCCTAGCTGTAGTGAATGACCCTGCCATCTAGAAAGTTGAGAAGGCAGGAAACACAGGCAACAGCCCAACACCTCTCTCACCATCAAGCCCAACATCTAGCCATCCTGAGGTCTGTCCATTCTACATCATATACATCTCCTGAATCCATCAGCTCATCAGCTCCACCACTAACACCTTGTCCATGCTATCATCATCTCTCGCCTGCATGATGCTGACAGATTCCCACCTGATCTCTGCACATCTGCTCTGTGCCTCTGGTCAGCTCCCTCTCCTGCATCAGCTTCCCCAGCCACTCAGACCTTATTACAAATTCGCAGTTGCTGAAGTCTCAGTAAATAACCAAACCCATGTTAAAAATATAATTGCTTCCATCTTCAACATCAGTGGACTCAACCTGGAGTGAAGCCCTGTTAATGTGATTAATATGAGAAAACCCTTCTCAAGAGGGCTGGCCTCACTCAACACTACAGCATCCACACTGGGGAGAAGCCATATGAATGCATGGAGTGTGAGGAGGCCTTCAATCACAGGTCACACCTCACAGAGAACCAGCATATTCACACTGGACAGAAAGCCTATGGGTACAGTGAATGTGGAAATACCTTCATAGACCACTCTGATTTTATCCAGTGGGGAAAAACTCCTGGAGGGCGAAGAATGTAGAAAAGCCTTTTGTGACAGCTCTTCCTTAACTTGACACACATGGATTCATGCTGGAAAGCAGTTCTATAAATGCAGTGAATATGGAAAGACTTTCAGTTACCACTCTGATTTTATCTGCATCATAGGACCCACCCCGGAGAAAAGCCCTTTTTACTGTAAAGAATGTAGGAAAGCCTTTTGTGACAAGCTATCCTCAACTAGACGTGTGAGGTCTTCTTCACTGGGGGGAAGCCCTATGAGTGCAGTGAATGTGGAAAAGTTGTAAGCCTTAGTTCATCCCTCACTAGCCACTGAGGGATTCATAGTGGAGAGAAACCCGATGAGTATGAGAAACGTGGGTAGATCTTTCACGCATGGGCAAACCTCGGTCTACTTCAGAGGACTCATAGTACGAAAATGCCTTTTGAATACAACCACTGTGGCAAATTGCTCAGTCAGTGGAATAATCTTACTCAACATCTGAGAATTCATATTGAAGAGAAACCCTATCATCCCTCAGGTACACAGTCTCTGCTGTAGCTATGCAGGGGTTCAGCTGCCTCAGGTAGCTGAACCTCTGCATCACAGAGGTTGAAGGTCCTCCTCTCCTAGATCACACCTTGGTTCCTCACCAGGAAGATCTGTGCTAAAACATGGCTCACACAAAAACACGAGCCTCCAGTTGTTCCAAAGCAGGAATGAAGTACAGTCCAATGGAGGAAGGACACCCTGGGGTTCAGTTCTCTCATTCAGTCTTCACTTCTGTGTCCAAAGGGGTCTGGTATGTTCTTGCTGGTATAAGCAAGAGTCATGAGTCATCCTTCATCCACATTACCACACACTGTGTCCTTGACACATCATGGGTAGTAAAGACACGTGGGTGACCAAGACTTGGGTCTTGAGCAGGAAGAGAACTCGCCGTCTACTGTGGGAAACACACATGAAAACAGGTGCAGTAAAACAACTCTGCTGCTACAGTAGAAACCTGTCCAGGGCCCCCAAAGGCATAAAGAAGAGTAGGTTCAAAACTTGGGTCTTGGAGGAAAGATGTACAGGGGCAAGAGCAGTCTAGTTGCTGGTTGCTAAGGGCTTGGATACTGAGTATAGATTGGAATTCCAGCACTTCTGAGCTACTCCCATCACCAGACTTTGACAAGTCTCTTTTCCCCAGGCTTTAGCATTCTTGTCAGTAGAAATGGGAAGATGATCAATAAATTATAAAGTACAATAAGGAGAGCAGAATAGGTTTCATGCAGACTCCTTTGTAGGCGTGGAAGCCAGGTTCAAAGATAAGGCATAGTATTCCTGCAAAAGACAATAGCATGGGCCAAGATTTTGAGGCTGCCAAGAGCTGGGCCAGTGTGGAGAGGAGGAGAGTGGCAGGCGTGAAATGGAGTGGGATGCAGAGATGGACGCACAGGTTTTTGTAGGCCATGTGAGGAATGTAGATTTTATCCTAATTGCTCTGGGAGGCTGTGGGAGGGTTTCACTAGGACAAAGACATGATCTGATTTGTTTTTAAATCTCTCTCTAACTAGTGTGTGAGGAAGGTACTTAGTAGAGCCAAGAACGGATGCAGGGCTTGTGGCCAAGCCGCAGTATAATCCAGGAGTGTGTTGATGGTGGACTGGCTCAGGACTGCAGTGTTAAGCTTAGGGGGAAGAGTATGACCAGGGACATGTTAGGAAGCAGAACTAACAGGATATGGATGTATGGGTGGTTGAGATAAGGGGGTGAACCCCAGGGAATGACTTTTCCCATCTCGTAAAAACCCACTGCATACATGGGACTGCAGGGCGTGTCCTATTCTCATGTTTAGATTTCTCAATCAGTACACAGTAACAGGTTGAGTGAGTGAAGCCAAAGGCTGCCATTTCTGGGGCATAGAAAAAGCAAGACTCTTCCCTGTCCCCAGGAGGGTTACTTGGGCAGTTCATTTTTCTATGCCTTTGTTTCTCTCACACAGACGGGCCTTGGCCCTGCCCAGATTAGATGATACTGGGAAGGAGACCATGTGGGTGGTGGGCAGAGCTGCAACTCTGTGGGGCACCATTCCCAGCTACTTACCAAGCATCACTGAGGGCAACTCAGGGATCTCTAGGTCTTGATTTCCTTCTCTGTAAACTGGACAGATCACCTCTCCAGGCTGCTGTGTAGATTAAAGGATACAGAGTCTGTACACATATGTATGCTTGATATATGAACATGTTTAATAAAGGGCAGCTATTTTTGTAATTACTATCACAGTTTTCCTCCTTTGTACTGTCCTTTCCCCACCCCCATCTCCCTCACCAGAGAATGCTGCTGACCTAGGGATTTTCTGAATAAAAGCACACATACTACAGTTTCCCAATGACATCTCAGCTGGCTTTAGGCCTTAACGTACCTTGGCTGTGACCCTGATGACCTTCAACATAAGATCTTGGCACCTCTCCAGCCAAACGTAGGACATCCCTACCCACGCTCTGGCTCCTTTTCCACTGGTGGTGGCTGAGGATGCCATGGAATTAGTCGTACTTCGAATGAAAATTTAAATTCACCGAAAATTAAATCCCTCATACAGGGTATTTTGGGCCAATAAAGATCACTGACTGCTAATTTGAACATTTCTCTCATATTCACTTAATGTAACAGTTGATGTATTTGGCTTTAAATATATTCTTTTATTTTGTAGATTTCTTTGCCTCACTGTTCTTTAGGTGGTCATTTTTTATAAAGTTTCCATTGATTACTTATTTACAATCCAAATTTTCTTTCTTCTAGTTTGGAAGTGTATACCCTGATTCTTAGTATTGTTTAATCTAAAAATTACATATTGCTTAATCTAAAAATTACAAACTTATTTAACATAATAGAACAAGGAAGTTCAAACACTTTACCTTCCTCCTCCGCCATATTAAGAGACTTAGAACATTAACCAATTTGTCCCATCTCAATATATAC